>NC_057800.1:487019413-487033966 GCF_018294505.1 Triticum aestivum
GGGTGCTTTCGCCGCACCAAGTCCGCGGGGGGATCAGTCCTCCAGCGAGTCGTAAGTGACCCAAAATACTTTAATAGTACATGTACGCCATCTTTTTCTTCTAAGAAAATAACCACCGCATATATCTTTGCAGTTCGGGCCTTAGCCCCTCTCAAATGAGTTCGTCTTCGGGGGATCTTCTTCCAGAGATGGTGGAGAGCGAAAAGCCTCCCCGGACTCCTCCGCTCCAGAAGCGGGCGACCCCTAAGTATCATCGCGGAGGGCCTCTCCGAATCCGATGAGGCTAGAAGATAATCCCATTGACCCCCGAAGCTCCCAGTGTCCGGCTCCCAAAGAGAACAGACCAAAGAGTCCGGCGCTGTCTAGTGCGCGATCGGATGTTCTGAGGGAGTTGGTGGGGCGAGCGGCCATCTCAGATGAACACCGTATGCTGATGAATACGGTGATGGCGAGAATCTTGTCCGCCGAAAGCGGATTGCATAAAGCTTTTATGAGTCTACTGATAGGCTTTGAGGTACGTAAAATAATGTATAATAGTCTTGCACATGCTAGGTGTGCCCTGTGTAGATAGTAGCCCCTGAGACTCTGGTGGTCGTCGGAAACGACAATGAACAGAGGATCATATTCCCAGGTAATAATCATACTGCCTCTATGTGCAGGTGATGGAAGCTCCGGTGGCTAGCCGGACTAGCGAGTTTGCCTATTTAAAATGACAGTTAGATGCGGCAGATGCCGACATCGAGCTTGTTAACAAAAGGCTTGACGAGGCACAAGGTAAGTGTCATTATCTGGTAAGCTTCACATAGGAAGAGCAGCATGATGCCAGTATCTTTAATATGTTGTGACTGCAGATGGAGCTGCCACTGTTGAAGCCTTGCGGGCAGAACTTGCCCGAGCCAAGGAACAAGCAAGGTTGGGTAATGCGACTGCTTTGAAGGCGGTCGAAGAGTTGCAAGCCGAGAAGGCCGCGCATGGCGAGAGCCGAGATAAGATGGCCAAGATGGCCATAGAATTAAAATCCGCCGCCGACCGTTGATGGGTTCTTGAAAAGGAAAACCAGGCGAAGGCATCGGACCTTGAGAAGGCTGCTGCGACGAGAAAAGACCTCCGCTCTGCTATGAGGGCAAAGAAGGAGGAGCTGCGGGAAGCCGGGGATATTGTAGCTGGGAAATCCTTTATGTTGTGGAGGAAGTTCGAAGATCCACGGTATGCTCCTCTGGATCGGCTGTGGAGTTCGGAGGATGTGTATATGGATTTGGCGGCGAGCGCTGCCGATGCGGTCAAGTACTTCCAGGGTCAAACGGACCGTGAAGTGGACCAGCTGTTTTGGACACAATTCCATTCTCCCGAGCGTCCACTTTCATTGACTGACCAATTAGCTGAATGGGCCGAACGAAATAGGTTGTCCGAACGCGCCATGAGGTCTGTTGTGGATCAGCTATGGCCGGAAAGGCCAAAACCGAACAACTATTTCAGCTTGGTGCAGCAGTTCCTTGACGTGGTGCCGTGCATCAATGCGATGAAGAGGTCGGCGTGCATAGAGGGCTCACGGATGGCCTTTGCCCGTGTTAAAGCATGCTGGGCAGAGATGGATGCCACCATTGTTGCAGCGCGGGATTCGGCGATAGACCGAATGGCTGCTGAGCACTACTTTGAAGAAGTTATTGAGGGTGCTCGTTTGATAGAGACCCAGTGCTCAAAAAATATTATGTTTGAGTGATATGTAATCTCATTGTAAGCGAAAATGCTTTTATAAAGTTTTATAAGGCTATTTTTATACTTTTGCCTGAAAGTATATATGATGCCTCCTGGGCGGCCGTTTATATATACATGTGTATAACCTGAAAGATTGCAGCCGTCGGCTTCAACCCCCATGCATATAATGCGGAGGTGCTCGCAAAAACACGCGTTCACACTTAACCCAACGTCTTGGTCCTATTAAGGAGGTGATAGCGGAGCGAGCGAGGCAACCGGACTATAATTCTTTAGCACTTTCAGTTAGCCATAGGAGTTTGATAGTGGGGCTACTAGATAGCCCCTGGTGGCTCCGCACTCTTCCGATCCCGGGGTGCGTACATGCCTGGCCGGAAAACAGCCCTTCGTTAAGGCGGAGGAATTCTAACATTCCAACAGGTCATCGAGTGGTTAACCAGTCTCACGCTATATCATGACAGTCAGTTTTTGGCTTTCTCTACTGAGGTGCTCGTCCGGATGAACTAGGGCACAATCGCAGTAGTTCTCCTGGTGCTACCTTAGCCGGTAAAGCAGAACGTAAGGCACCAAAACACAGGAGCCAGGCAAACCCAACATTTGACCAAAGACAATGATTCGGAGCTGATGCATATAGGGACAAACTCGTGACGCCGAACACTCCCTAAGGTATTCGGTCTTTGTGGTATAAACCTGGCCTGAATAATGGCCTTTGTAAGAAGCCCCTTGTGTCCAGGTACGTGCATTGTTCTGGCATGGCCACATGCCAAGACGTCCGCATCCTTCTCAATGGTGGATATGTATCAACCAGAGACAGTAAAAAAGGTTTACGCTGGGTCTTAATCTAAAAAGAATCCTTGGAGCGGCTCCCTGCTGCACGTCTGCGCCTGTGTCTCTGTTGTGCCGTATCCTGGACGGGTGTAGCACGATGATCGTCTGTAAAAGAGAGGAATTTAGCTGAAAAAGTTGCCGTGCAAAAAGGTAGTTTTTAAAGAAACCATGTATAATTCAAGATGAGAAAAGATTGCCAATTGTCTGCGCGCGTTGAGCCCCTTGCATTGACAAATAGGGGTGTGACCGTTTATTCGATATAAATAGCGGCGCCGGACTTGGTTAGTTGTGTCTGAGGTCTTGACGACCTATTGGATGCTTTCAATGGTCTGAGCGCCTTTAGTGTGCGGCTGCCAAGGCAGCCGCACTCTCTTCGGCGCGCAGAGATCGCTTGATATTTCCGTTCACTGAAATGATGCCACGTGGACCGGGCATCTTGAGTGTGAGGGAGGCGTAGTGTGGTATTACATTAAAGCGAGCGAAAGCTTCGCGTCCGAGCAGTGCTTGATAGCCACTTCGGAACGGAGCGATGTGGAAGGTTAGATGCTCGCGACGGAAGTTATCGAGGGAGCCGAATATAACTTGTAGTAGTAGGGAGCCTGTACAGCGAGCCCCTAGGCCTGGCGTTACTCCTTTAAAGGTAGTATTGCTATGGCGAATTTTTGTTGGGTCTAACCCCATCCCGCGGATTGTATTCTGATATATTAGGTTTTAGATTGCTGCCACCGTCCATCAATACTCGTGTGAAGTGATATCCGCCAATTATTGGGTCTAATACCAGGGGAGCCCATCCTGCACGCCAGATACTTGCTGAGTAATCGCGATGGTCGAAAGTGATCGGTTGAGACGACCAGTGGCAGGCCTTCGCGGTGACAGGCACTTGGGTATATTTCCCTGGGAGTGCTGCATTGTTTCCCTTGATCACGTGTAAAACATTTAATGTTTTGACTTCTGGCGGAAATTTCTTTTGTTCCCCAGTGTCTTGCTTGGGAGGCTCGTCCTCGTCTTCACTTGGTGTATCCTCCCCCTTGTGTACGGCGTTGAGCTTGCCGGACTGCTTGAAGACCCAACAATCTCTATGGGTATGATTAGTAGGTTTACCAGGGGTACTATGGATCTGACATACTTGGTCCAGAATTTTGTTGAGGCTGGACAATTCATCCCTGGTGCCTTTAGAGGGTGGCTTTTGCTGACCTGGCCGAGAGCTTTTGAATCCGACGTTTACTGCCGTGCCCTTCGTGCTGTCTTCTTTATTCCGGCGTTTGTTATTGCTGTTGCGTCGTGATTTCCCGTTTCCATGTCTAACTTCAGATGTACTGGGGTCGCTGGTGCTGCATCTGGCTAGCCAGCTGTCCTCACCCGCGCAAAAGCGGGTCATGAGGTTTGTTAATGCGGCCATTGTTCTCGGCTTATTTTGGCCGAGGTGTCTGGCGAGCCATTCGTCACGGACGCTATGCTTAAAAGCTGCCAAGGCTTCGGTGTCTGGACAGTTGACAATCTGGTTCTTTTTAGTAAGAAACTTGTTCCAAAGCTTTTGGGCTGACTCTCCGGGCTGTTGAGTTATATGACTCAAATCGTCCGCATCCGTAGGTCGGACATAAGTCCCTTGAAAATTTGCCCTAAAGGCATCTTCGAGCTCTTCCCAACTTCCAATGGAGCTTTCGGGGAGGCCTTTAAGCCAGTGACGACTGGCCCTTTGAGCTTGAGGGGTAAGTACTTAATGGCGTGGAGATCATCTCCTCGAGCCATATGGATATGGGGGATGTAGTCCTCAATCCAGACCCCAGGGTCTGTAGTTCCGTCGTATGCCTCTATGTTTAGGGGTTTGAATCCCTCTGGGAATTCATGGTCCAGCACCTCATCGGTGAAACACAGGGGGTGAAGCGGCACCCCTGTAGCTGGGTGTGTCGCGTTGTTCGGATGTTTGTTGTATTGCATTGTATGCTGGGGCGCGCTTGTGTGGTCCATAGATGGATCTTGTTACGCCCTCCTTTGGGTGCGAGCCCTCGCCTGGGTCGCGTGTTGTATTGTGAGTGGCGTTGTATGCCGCCGTGTGTTGGTAGAGGGGTCGTCTATCTGGCCAGGTGGCTGCTTTGATGTTTGGTTGTGGAGGGTCTGAGGCCTCCTTATCGAACTCGGGTAGCAGCTTCTGCTTTGGGTAGCTCTTGGAGGGGCGATTGTCGCCGTACCTCGCTGCTGTGTTGAGTATTTTACTCCATCTGATTTGGAATGTGTCTTGCGCAGCCCTGAGCCTTTGCTTCTGCTTTTTGAGACTCCTCGCGGTGGCAACAAGCCTTTTACAGGCATTCTGCTGCTCCGGGTGCCTGTCCGGTGTTATATCGTCCGGACTATTATCCTTGATAGAATTTATTTGTTCGGTTTGATTATCTAGATTGCCGTTGTCCGGCAGTGGTTCGCCATGCTCTAGCGCTGGGTTTGTGTGATCGTTATTTCTGTCGAGGCGGGATTTGGGGCGGCGCTTGCGTCGCCGCTTTGACTGCTTTTCGAGGGAACAAGCCTTCAGTATGTCCTTCCGCTCCTCATCGTCATCTTTTGGTGCGTCCACCATGTATACGTCATATGACGAGGTGGCGTTCCGGGGCCCAATAGGCGCTGGTTCTTCATCGTCTCCTTCATCGGCGTCCATACCGTCGATGTCTTCAGAGTCGAAGTCGAGCATGTCGGTTAAATTGTCGACAGTGGCTACAAAGTGGGTGGTGGGCGGTCTTTGAATTTCTTCATCGTCCGTATCCCATCCTTGCTGACCGCAGTACGGCCAGGGCTCTCTTGATAAAGAGAGAGACTTTAGTGTCTTCAGAATATCGCCGAAAGGCGAGTGCTGAAAGATATCCGCGGCAGTAAACTCCATGATCGGCGCCCAATCGGATTCGATCGGCAGGGGCGCGGAGGGTTCGGAGTCCGGAGAGGAGTCCGGCTCCCTCGAGTCACGAGTCTCGCGGAGTGCGGGGCTGGTGTTCGGCTCGATCGCCGTTGGGATCGCAGCCCCCGAGGTGGCGTTCAACCACCCATCCTCGATCAGCACAGTAGGATCCGAATTAAGGGTCGAAGCCGATGCGGGTGCGGCCTCCAGGGCACTGTTCGGCGGCAGAGCTAGATCATGCTTGTCGTAACAGTGCGGCGCGCTCAGCAGTGGCTCGAATTCGTCGAAGATCAAGTCCCCGCGGATGTTAGCCGTGTAGTTTAAACTTCCAAATCTGACCTGACAGCCAGGGGCATAGCTTTTGATCTGCTCCAGATGGCCAAGTGAATTGGCCCGTAGTGCGAAGCCGCCGAAGACGAAGATCTGTCCGGGGAGGAAGGTCTCACCCTGGACTGCATCGCTATTGATGATCATAGGAGCCATCGAGCCTGACAGCGACGACACAAAGGAACTCTCAATGAAAGCACCAATGTCGGTGTCAAAACCGGCGGATCTCGGGTAGGGGGTCCCGAACTGTGCGTCTAGGCCGGATGGTAACAGGAGGCAAGGGACACGAAGTTTTACCCAGGTTCGGGCCCTCTCGATGGAGGTAAAACCCTGCGTCCTGCTTGATTAATATTAATGATATGGGTAGTACAAGAGTAGATCTACCACGAGATTAGAGAGGCTAAACCCTAGAAGCTAGCCTATGGTATGATTGTCTTGTCCTACGGACTAAAACCCTCCGGTTTATATAGACACCAGATAGGGTTAGGGTTACATAGAGTCGGTTACAATTAGGAGATCTACATATCCGTATCGCTAAGCTTGCCTTCCACGCCAAGGAAAGTCCCTTCTGGACACGGGACAAAGTCTTCAATCTTGTATCTTCATAGTCCAGGAGTCCGGCCAAAGGATATAGTCCGGCCATCCGGACAGCCCCTAATCCAGGACTCCCTCAATGTGCCACAACAGTTTCAGATTCATAACCATGAAAAGGATCAGATTCAACCAAAGTAATTATATCAGGATCAATAGAGAATTCATAATCCTTATCAGTAACAAAGATAGGTGAAGTAGCAAAAGCAGGGTCAGGTTTCATTCTAGCATTTAGAGATTGCTTACTCCATTTAGCTAATAACCTTTTGAGTTCATTTCTATTTTGGCAAGCTAAAATAGCTAAAGAAGCTTCTTGATCAAAAACATAACCCATAGGAATAACAAGTGATTCTTCATCATCACTTTCATCAGTATCATCAGATTCAATATTTTCAATTTCTCTAGCCCTAGCAAGTTGTTCATCAAGAAAATCACTAAATGGCATAGTAGTATCAGGTATAGAGGTAGTTTCATCATAAGTATCATGCATAGCAGAAGTGGCATCATAAATAACATGCGACATATCAGAACGAATAGCAGAAGCAGGTGTAGGTGTCGCAAACTTACTCATAACAGAAGGTGAATCAAGTGTAGAGCTAGATGGCAGTTCCTTACCTCCCCTCGTAGTTGAGGGATAGATCTTGTTTTTTGGATCTCTCAAGTTCTTCATAATGATAAGCAGGTATAAATCCCAAATGACTCAAAGAATAGAGCTATGCTCCCCGGCAACGGCGCCAGAAAATAGTCTTGATAACCCACAAGTATAGGGGATCACAACAGTTTTCAAGGGTAAAGTATTCAACCGAAATTTATTGATTCAACACAAGGGGAGCAAAAGAATACTCTCGAGTATTAGCAGCTGAGTTGTCAATTCAACCACACCTGGAAACTTAATATCTGTAGCAAAGTAATATGATAGTAGTGATAACGGTAACAAAAGGTAACGGTAGTAAAAGCAGTGTTTTTGGTATTTTGTAGTGATGATAGCAATAGCAACGGGAAAGTAAATAAGCGAAGAACAATATGTGGAAAGCTCGTAGGCAATAGATCGATGATGGAGAATTATGCCGGATGCGGTTCATCATGTAACAGTCATAACCTAGGGTGACACAGAACTAGCTCCAGTTCATTGATATAATGTAGGCATGCATTTCGAATATAGTCATACGTGCTTATGGAAAAGAACTTGCATGACATCTTTTGTCCTACCCTCCCATGGCAGCGGGGTCCTTATGGAAACTAAGCAATATTAAGGCCTCATTTTAATAGAGAACCGAAACAAAGCATTAACACATAGTGAATACATGAAATCCTCAAACTACGGTCATCACCGGTAAGTATCCCGATTATTGTCACTTCGGGGTTAACGGATCATAACACATAATAGGTGAATGTAGACTTGCAAGATAGGATCAAGAACACTCATATATTGATGAAAACATAATAGGTTCAGATCTGAAATCATGGCACTCGGGCCCTAGTGACAAGCATTAAGCATAGCAAAGTCATAGCAACATCAATCTCAGAACATAGTGGATACTAGGGATCAAACCCTAACAAAACTAACTCGATTACATGATAGATCCCATCCAGCCCATCACCGTCCAGCAAGCCTACGATGGAATTACTCACGCACGACGGTGAGCATCATGAAATTGGTGATGGAGGATGGTTGATGATGACGATGGCGACGGATTCCCCTCTCTGGAGCCCCGAACGGACTCCAGATCAGCCCTCCCGAGAGGTTTTAGGGCTTGGCGGCGGCTCCGTATCGTAAAATGCGATGATTTCTTCTCTCCAATTTTTTCTCCCCGAAAATCAATATATGGTGGTGGAGTTGGAGTCAGAGAGGCAACAGGGGGCCCACGAGGTAGGGGGCGCGCCCTAGGGGGGCAGGCACGCCCCCACCCTCGTGGAGCGATGGTGGGCCCCCTGACCTTCATCTTTGGCAGGTATTTTTCTTATTTACTGAAAAGTGGCTTTGTGAAGTTTCAGTTCATTCCGGGAACATTTGCTCCTGCACATAAATAACACCATGGTAATTCTGCTGAAAATGGCGTCAGTCCGGGTTAGTTCCATTCAAATCATGCAAGTTAGAGTCCAAAACAAGGGCAAAAGTGTTTGGAAAAGTAGATACGTTGGAGACGTATCACCGTCTCTAAAGCATAACCCCAAAACGATAGCGGTAAATCGGTAAGAGACATCATAGATTGCACCATATCTAATAAAGTACGGTTACGACGTTCGGACACACCATTACCCTGTGGTGTTCCAGGTGGCGTGAGTTGCGAAACTATTCCACATTTTTTTCAAATGAAGATCAAACTCATAAGTCAAATATTCGCCTCCACGATTAGACCGTAGAAACTTTATTTTCTTGTTGCGATGATTTTCCACTTCACTCTGAAATTCTTTGAACTTTTCAAATGTTTCAGACTTATGCTTCATTAAGTAGATATACCCATATCTGCTCAAATCATCTGTGAATGTCAGAAAATAATGATACCCGCCACGAGCCTCAACACTCATCGGACCACATACATCAGTATGTATTATTTCCAATAAGTCAGTGGCTCGCTCCATTGTTCCAGAGAATGGAGTCTTAGTCATCTTGCCCATGAGGCATGGTTCGCAAGCATCAGGTGATTCTAAAAGTCCATCAACATGGAGTTTCTTCATGCGCTTTACACCAATATGATCTAAATGGCAGTGCCACAAATACGTTGCACTATCATTATTAACTTTGCATCTTTTGGCTTCAATATTATGAATATGTGTATCACTACAATCGAGATTCAACAAAAATAGACTACTCATGAAGGGTGCATGACCATAAAAGATATTACTCATATAAATAGAACAACCATTATTCTCTGATTTAAATGAATAACCGTCTCGCATCAAACAAGATCCAGGATAATGTTCATGCTCAACACTGGCACCAAATAACAATTATTCAGGTCTAAAACTAATCCCGACGGTAGACGTAGAGGTAGCGTGCTGAAGGCGATCACATCAACCTTGGAACCATTTCCGACACGCATTGTCCTCATCCTTAGCCAATCTTCGTTTAATCTATAGCCCCTGGTTCGAGTTGCAAATATGAGCAACAGAACCAGTATCAAATACCCAGGTGCTACTACGGGCATTAGTAAGGTACACATCAATAACATGTATATCAAATATACCTTTCACTTTGCCATCCTTCTTATCCGCCAAATACTTGGGGCAGTTCTGCTTTGAGTGACCAGTCCCTTTGTAGTAGAAGAACTCAGTTTCAGGCTTAGGTCCTGACTTGGGCTTCTTCCCTTGAGCAGCAACTTGTTTGCTATTCTTCTTGAAGTTCCCCTTCTTCCCTTTGCCTTTTTCTTGAAACTAGTGGTCCTGTTAACCATCAACACTCGATGATCCTTCTTGATTACTACCTCCGCAGCCTTTAGCATCGTGAAGAGCTCGGGAATTGTCTTTTCCATCCCTTCCATATTATAGTTCATCATGAAGCCTTTATAGCTTGGTGGCAGTGATTAAAGAACTCTGTCAATGACACTATCATCAGAAGGATTAAATCCTAGCTGAGTCAAGTGGTTTTGGTACCCAGACATTCTGAGTATGTGTTCACTGACAGAACTATTCTCCTCCATCTTGTAGATATAGAACTTGTTGGAGACATCATATCTCCCAACTCGGGCATTTGCTTGAAATATTAACTTCAACTCCTGGAACATCTCATATGCTCCATGACATTTCAAAACATCTTTGAAGTCCCGATTCTAAGACGTAAAGCATGTCACACTGAACTATCGAGTAGTCATCAGGTTTTCTCTGCCAGACGTTCATAACGTCAGGAGTTACTCCTGCGGCGGGTCTTGCACCTAGCAGTGGTTCGAGGACGCAATTCTTCTATGCAGCAATGAGGATAATCCTCAAGTTATAGACCCAGTCCGTGTAGTTGCTACCATCATCTTTGAACCTAGCTTTCTCTAGGAACGCATTAAAATTCAAAGGTAAGGTAGCACAGGCCATTGATCTACAACAACATAGATATGCAAAAACTATCAGGACTAAGTTCATAGTAAATGCAAGTTCAATTAATCATATTACTAAAGAACTCCCACTTAGATAGACATCCCTCTAGTCATCTAAATGATCACGTGATCCATATCAACTAAACCATGTCCAATCATCACGTGAGATGGAGTAGTTTTCAATGGTGAACATCTCTATGTTGATCATATCTACTATATGATTCATGTTCGACCTTTCAGTCTCAGTGTTCCGAGGCCACGTCTGGATATGCTAGGCTCGTCAAGTTTAACCCGAGTATTCTCCACGTGCAAAACTGGCTTGCACCCATTGTATGTGAACATAGAGCTTATCACATCCGATCATCACGTGGTGTCTCGGCACGACGAACTGTAGCAACGATGCATACTTAGGGAGAACATTTATACCTTGAAATTTAGTGGGAGATCATCTTATAATGCTACTGTCATACTAAGAAAAATATGATGCATAAAAGATAAACATCACATGCAATCAAAATATGTGACGTGATATGGCCATCATCATCTTGTGCCTTTGATCTCCATCTCCAAAGCACCATTATGATCTCCATCGTCACCGGCTTGACACCTTGATATTCATCGTAGCGTCGTTGTCGTCTCGCCAACTATTGCTTCTACAACTATCGCTACGCTTAGTGATAAAGTAAAGCAATTACATGTCGGTAGCATTTCATACAATAAAGTGACAACCATAAGGCTCCTGCCAGTTGCCGATAACTTCTACAAAACATGATCATCTCATACAACAATTTATATCTCATCATGTCTTGACCATATCACATCACAACATGCCCTGCAAAAACAAGTTAGACGTCCTCTACTTTGTTGTTGCAAGTTTTACGTGGCTGCTACGGGCTTCTAGAAAGAACCATTCTTACCTACGCATCAAAAACCACAACGATTTTTCGTCAAGTGTGTTGTTTTAACCTTCAACAAGGACCGGTCGTAGTCAAATTCGATTCAACTAAAGTTGGAGAAATAGACACCCGCCAACCACCTATGTGCAAAGCATGTCGGTAGAACCGGTCTCATGAACGTGGTCATGTAATGTTGGTCTGGGCCACTTCATCCAACAGTACCGCCGAATCAAAATAAGACGTTCGTGGGAAGCAGTATGACTATTATTTCCCAAAACTCTTTGTGTTCTACTCGTGCATATCATCTACACATAGACCTGGCTCGGATGACACTGTTGGGGAACGTAGCATGCAATTTCAAAAAAAATCCTATGATCACGCAAGATCTATGTAGGAGATGCATAGCAATGAGAGGGGGAGAGTGTGTCCACGTACCCTCATAGACTGAAAGCGAAAGCGTTAGGTTAACACGGTTGATGTAGTCAAACGTCTTCACGATCCAACCGGTCCAAGTAACGAACGTACAACACCTTTGTGTTCAGCACATGTTCAGCTCGATGACGTCCCTCGAACTCTTGATCCAGCAGAGGGTCGAGGGAGAGTTCCGTCAGCACGATGGTGTGGTGACGGTGATGGTGATATGATCCACGTAGGCTTTGCCTAAGCACTACGACGCTATGACCGGAGGAGTAAACTATGGAGGGGGCACCGCACACAGCTAAGAGAACAATTGATGTGTCTTTGGGGTGCCCCCCGCCCCCATATATAAAGGAGAGGGGGAGAAGGTGTCCGGCCAGGAGGAGGTGCGCCAAGCGGGGGAGTCGTACTAGGACTCCACTCTTAGTAGGATTCGGCCCCCCTTCCTTCCAATGGAGAGGGGGAAAGGGGAAAGAGGGGAGAGGGAGAAGGAAAGGGGGCGTGCCCCCACCCCTTGTCCCATTTGGAGTGGGCAGGGGGGAGGCGCGCACCACCTCTTGTGGCCTGCCTCCCTCTCTCCACTATGGCCCATGAGGCCAATTAACTTTCCCGGGGGGGGAGAGGTCCTGTAACCTCCCGTACTCCGAAAAATCCCCGAACCTCTTCGGAACCATTTTGGTGTCCGTATATAACCTTCCAATATATCAATCTTTACATGTCGACAATCAGTGTCAAAACCGGCGGATCTCGGGTGGGGGGTCCCGAACTGTGCGTCTAAGGCGGATGGTAACAGGAGGCGGCGGACACAATGTTTACCCAGGTTCGGGTCCTCTCGATGGAGGTAATACCCTACTTCCTGCTTGATTGATCTTGATGATATGAGTATTACAAGAGTTGATCTACCACGAGATCGTAGAGGCTAAACCCTAGAAGCTAGCCTATGACTACGATTGTTCTTGTCCTACAGACTAAACCCTCCGGTTTATATAGTGTAGCGACCAGACCTCGAACGGTCCAATCTCGGTGCTCAGGTGTCATCCCTGGATCAGTAATGCTGACACCACACAGTACTTGAAGGATTTATAACAGAGTAGCAATCACACACTTATTACATCGAGTGTCTCAAAAGAGAACTTATTACAATAAATATGGCTTAAGGCCATCTAATAACGATAACAGTGGAAGGCTTGGAAGATAAGTGAGTCCATCAACTCCAACGGCATCAATGAGTATAGAATCACGACCTAAAAGCACCTTACTCGTCGTCTGAAAAGTCTGCAACATGAACGTTGCAGCCCGAAACGGGTCAGCACATGGAATATGCTGGCAAAGTAACACATAGAGAATGATGGAAGAATAAAACTATACTACATGCATATTTGGCTGGTGAAAAGCTCTATGGTTACAGTTTTGCGTAAAACCAATTTTTCCCTACTGCAAAGGAATAAATTTTATTTAACTATCAGGGTAGTTGTTAAACATTGAGAATGGTTGATAGCATTCTCAATCCCAATTAAGCATCATCATTAAAACCCAACAAAATTAATTAGAGTAACATGATGAGATTCACATGATAATCCAGGTACTAGATACTCAAGATGTCCATAACCGGGGACACGGCTAATCATGATTAGTTTATGCACTCTACAGAGGTTTGCGCACTTTTCCCCACAAGACTCGATCTTCTCTATTGGATTTCTCGCACTCCATGGTGTTTGAGAAACGGATGACCGAGACATAGTCTTTCAGAAGCGCTAGCACCTTACGATGGGTAGACCGTACCAACCTACATCCCCTACATCTGCTAGTCTACCACTATAAGAGTTCGCACGACTTAGTCAACTATGCTAGAGCCCATAGTAGCTTGTGGCTGCACACGGAAGATTCCAGTATGAATAATCTCATGATCCCTTTGAGCCTGGGTGGCGGTCCAAAAGAAAAACAGGCAATCGCTGGAATACCCGGGTGCCTCAATCCACCCAGATGTGTATTTAAGTTGCCACCTTAGATAAACCATTAATTTAACACTCTCACATTTGTCATGGATTTCACTCACCCAATCCACGTCTACTAGCATAGCATGGCATAATAAGCAAACGTAGAAGTGACTCCCAAAGGTTTGATAATAAACAGGTGATAGGTACTACCTCATCTACTTCCCAAACCCACAATTTAATTAGATCCTAATCATGCAATGTGTGAGGATTGATCTAATGCAATAAAAACTGGGTAATAGGAAGTATGATCAAAGTGTTACTTGCCTTGCTGATGATCCGTGAAACCTAGCGATTCGAAGTAGCAAGCGGCGCACTCCGGGTACTCTATCGCAAACAAACAAGCATACAATAAGTACTCAACTAATGCACAGGTAAAACTCGAATAAGAGATCTAACCAGAAAGTTCAACTTAAGAACTCCGGTTGGCAAAAAGAAGCAAACCGAACGAAGCAACGAAAGACAAACGGCAAAAGAAACAAGCTTCGTTTACTAATCTTAATCTAGGGCAATTTTTATTGAGGAAAAAACTTGTTTGAGTTGGTTAAACGGAAATAGGGTTTCGAGAAGAAACTCCAGGCGCTTGAATCGCCTGATTCCGACAAATGAGCGAAAAGTTAAACTAAAACGAACATCGGATCAGAAATCGCGATCAGAAAATTGCAGATTTAATCTGAGAAAAAGAAAAACAACGAATAGGTTAACGAACGAACGTTCGTTAACTGGAACTAAACGACGAACGCGTTCGTCAAAACGGACGAACGAGCGAACGCTCGCTAAATAAATAAACCGGCGGCGGCGGCTACCTCGGCTCGGGGCTCCAACGAGGCTCCGACGGCTGCGGGCGGTGCGGGGCGGCGGGGCGGCAAGCGGCGCGGGGC
>NC_057800.1:487034252-487043033 GCF_018294505.1 Triticum aestivum
CGGCTGCGGCGGCGTGGGTGGTGTGGGGAGGCGGCGGCGGTGTGGGGCGGCTCCAGGGGGGTCCGGTGGGGTTATAAAGGGGGGAGGCGGCGACTTGGGGAAGGGAGCGGCCTCGGGAGGCGGGTCCTCCCCGGACTCGGCGGCGGCGACGGTCGGGACTCCTGTCCCGACCCGGGCGAGAGGCGGCGGCGGCTGGGCCGGCCTGCTCGGCTGGGCCCTTGGCCCAATCGGGCGTGGGGTCTCTTTTTTAAACAATATCAGTGCGACTAAAAAAATTCTGGAAAAATAAATAAAATTCTAAAAATGCCAAAACAAATTTTCTTCGTCTAAATAAAATATTTAGAACACGAAGAATATCTTCTTGGCCCTAAATGCAATTTTTGAAAACGTGCAATTTTC
The DNA here is from genome assembly GCF_018294505.1 of Triticum aestivum. NCBI lineage: Eukaryota > Viridiplantae > Streptophyta > Magnoliopsida > Poales > Poaceae > Triticum > Triticum aestivum. The sequence goes on from NC_057800.1 coordinate 487,034,652, forward strand.
CTAAATTCAAATAAAATAGCAAATAAAACCAAAATAAAATCTTATTGATTTTTTTAAATCCTCAATATTTCTTTATTTTTGGGAAAGTCATTTTATTCCCTCTCTCAAAATTTTATAATAGAAATAATTGAAGATAAAATAAATAAAATCAATGATCCTATTTTTTCAAAATTTGAGAAAACTCAAATATAAAAATAACGAAATCCCCAACTCTCTCCGAGGGTCCTTGAGTTGCGTGAAATTTCTAGGATCAGCCAAAATGCAAATAAATATGATATGCAATGATGATCTGTTGTATAACATTCTAAATTGAAAATTTGGGATGTTACAAACCTACCCCCCTTAAGATGAATCTCGCCCTTGAGATTCGGGTTGGCTAGAGAATAGGTGAGGGTGGTCCTTCAACAGATCTTCTTGTCGCTCCCAGGTGGCTTCATCCTCCGTGTGGTGGCTCCACTGAACTTTGCAAAACTTGATAACCTTGCTGCAGGTGACTCGGCTGGCATACTCAAGAATCTTGACTGGTTTCTCCTCATAGGTCAAATCACTATCCAATTGAATCGCTTCCAGCGGCACTATGTCTCTCAGTGGTATATCAGCCATCTCTGCGTGGCACTTCTTCAACTAGGAAACATGGAACACGTCGTGAACTCCTGACAATCCTTCGGGCAATTCCAACTTGTAGGCTACTTCTCCCATATGCTCCAAAACCTTGTATGGGCCTACAAAACATGGCGCTAACTTTCCCTTAACTCCAAAGTGCTTAACTCCTCGAAGTGGAGATACTCGAAGATAAACTCGGTCTCCGACTTTGTAAATTGTCTCCTTGCGTTTAGAATCTGCGTAGCTCTTCTGCCTGGACTGGGCTACCTTGAGCCTATCGCGAATCAATTTTACTTTCTATTCAGACTCCTTAATCAGATCCGGTCCAAACAACTGGCGATCTCCAACTTCATCCCACGACAATGGGGTCCTGCACCTCCTTCCGTACAAGGCTTCGAAATGGGCCATCTTCAAACTGGATTCATAACTGTTGTTGTAAGAGAACTCTGCATATGGCAAATTATCATCCCAACTAGATCCATAATCTAGTGCACAAGCTCTTAGCATATCCTGCAAACTCTGATTTGACTCTCTCGGTCTGTCCATCTGTCTGCGGATGCAAAGCTGTACTGAACTCTAGTCTGGTACCCAAGGTTTCATGCAACTGATTCCAGTACTTTGAGGTAAACTGGGTTCCTCTATCCGATACAATGCTCCTTGGAACACCATGCAGACATACGATCCTGGTCATGTATATCTTTGCTAACTTCGCACTAGTATAGGTAGTCTTCACTGGGATGAAATGATCTACCTTTTTCAAATGATCTTCTAAAACCCAAATCGAGTCATAGCCTGAACGCGTCCTGGGAAATCCTGTGATAAAATCCATGCCTGACTTATCCCACTTCCATTGGGGTATCGGCAATGGCTGTAGCATTCCTGCTGGCTTCTGATGCTCTGCCTTTACTCTCTAACATACATCACAAATTGCTACATACTCCGCAATGTCCTTCTTCATTTCGGTCCACCAGAAAGTATCCTTCAAATCCAAATACATCTTGGTATTTCCTGGGTGAATTGAATATGGTGAATCATGGGCCTCTTGCAGAATCAACTTCCTGATCTCTGGGTCGTTGGGCACATAAACACGGTCTTCAAACCATAAGATATCATTCTCATCCTCACGAAATCCTTTAGCTTTTCCTTTGCTCATTTTCTCCTTAATAGAAGCAATCTCCTTGTCAGTCTTCTGGGCTTCTCTGATCTTATCCATCAAAGTAGACTGAATCTCCAATGCTGCTACATAGCCTCTCGGAACTATCTCCAAACATAGTTCACGAAGATTCTCGGCTAACTCCCTTGGTAAATTTCCCGTCATTAGTGTGTTGACATGGCTCTTACGGCTCAGCGCGTCAGCTACTACGTTAGCCTTTCCGGGGTGATAATGCAATCTTATGTCATAATCCTTGATGAGTTCCAACCATCTCCTTTGTCTGAGATTCAACTCCTTCTGCGTGAAAATATACTTCAAGCTCTTGTGATCCGTGTACACCTCACAATGATTTCCAAAGAGAAAATGTCTCCAAGTCTTCAATGCATGCACTACGGCTGCTAATTCCAAATCATGTGTGGCATAATTTAACTCATGAGGCTTAAGCTGTCGTGACGCATATGAAACAACTCTTCCTTCTTGCATAAGCACTGCTCCAAGTCCTGGGCGTGAAGCGTCGCAATACACCTCATAATCCTTGGTCTGATCTGGCAAAATCAACACTGGTGATGTAACCAAATGTTTCTTCAACTCCTGGAAATTGGCCTCACATTCCTCGGTCCATATGAACTTGGTATCCTTCTTCAACAACTCCATCATAGGTTTCTCAATCTTCGAGAAATTTTCAATGAATCTCCGGTAGTATCATGCAAGTCCAAGAAAACTCCGGATCTCTCCAACTGTTGTTGGCGCTTCCCAATTTGTCACAGTATCAACCTTGGTGTGATCTACTACTATACCCTCTCCAGATATAACGTGTCCGAGGAATCCAACTTCCTTCAACCAAAACTCACATTTGCTAAACTTGGCATATAACTGATGTTCTCTGAGCTTACCAAGTACCAAACGCAAATGCTCCTTATGCTCCTCTTCATCCTTCGAGTAAACTAGGATATCATCAATGAACACTACGACGAACTTATCCAAAAACTCCATAAACACTTTGTTCATCATGTTCATAAAATATGCAGGTGCGTTAGTCAGACCAAGTGACATAACGGTATACTCATACAGCCCATACCTGGTGGTAAAAGCCGTCTTAGGTGTATCATGTTCTTGAATCTTCAATTGATGGTATCCTGATCGCAGATCGATCTTGGAAAATACCTTAGCTCCTTGCAATCGATCAAAGAGATCATTGATCATCGGTAGTGTGTACTTATTCTTGATGGTTACTTCATTCAATCCTCGATAATCAACAACCATCCTTAACGATCCATCCTTCTTCTCCACTAGAAGTACTGGCAATCCCCAAGGTGAAGAACTTGGGAGAATATAACCTTTATCCAGTAACTCCTTAATCTGCTTCTTAATCTCCACCAAATCCTTTGCGGGCATCCTATATGGTCTCTTAGATATAGGCCCTGTGCCTGGCAAAAGCTCAATCAAAAACTTGATGTCTCTATCGGGTGGCATGCCTAGAAACTCCTCTGGAAATACATCAGGGAAATCCTTCACTACTGGTACTTCCTCCTGCACAACTCCTGTTAAGCAATTTACTTGAGTCCTCTTCGGCACATGTCGGGATACATACTTGATCCTTCTTCCTTCTGGTGTTGTAAGAAAAATTGACTTACTGGCACATTCAATGTTCCCTTCATACTTTGATAACCAATCCATGCCTAATATCACATCCAATCCTTGAGATTCCAATACTATTAGGTCTGAGGGAAATACGTAGTTACCAATCCTTAATGGTAACCGATCACACCATAGGCTAGCCATATACTCTGCTCCAGGCGAGGTTACTAACATGGGTAACCTAAGGGCTTGGGTTGTAAATTTATACTTATCCATAAATCCCCTTGATATGTATGAATACGATACACCAGTATCAAAAAGAACGAGTGCAGTAAATGACTTAACCAAAAACTTACCTATTACTGCATCGGGTTGGGCTTCAACCTCCTCCACATTTACGTGGTTCACTTGTCCCTTGTTGAAAGGGTTCGGCTTCTTCCCAGAGCTTACATTGCCATTTCCATTCTGGGCTTCAGGAAATTCATTTGCATAATGTCCAGTCTTCTGGCACTTAAAGCAAGTGACTTGGCTCAGGTCTCTCTTGGCTGGGGTTGATGGGTTGGTGCGGTTCTAGTCGTTGCTTCCTCCATTCCCATTACCATTCTTGGTGCCATTGTGATTGTGCGAGCTACCTCCTCCATGGGTATGCTGAAAATGTCCTCCTGGTCTAGGGGTAAAACGTGTCTTCTGCTGAGCTCCAGAATTGTACTTCCCTTGTCCATACTTCCTCTTGCGGTTCTCAATCTGCTGTTGCTTCCCTTCAATCATGAGAGAATGATCTACCAACTCCTGGTAGTTGTTGAAGGTTGCTACCATCAACTGCATGCTCAACTCATCATTCAGTCCTTCCAGAAACTTCTCTTGCTTAGCTGCATCTGTAGCAACATCATCTGGGGCATAACGTGCTAGCTTACTAAAGTCCTCCACATACTGGCCAACTGTCCGTCCTCCTTGGCGCAAGTTGCGAAACTCACGCTTCTTCATGGCCATAGCTCCTGTTGAAACATGGGCAGTACGGAAAGCCTGCTGAAACTGGTCCCATGTGACAGTGTCGACAGGGAAAGTGGCTGTGAAATTCTCCCACCATGATGTTGCGGGTCCTTCAAGCTGATGTGCGGCAAACTTCACCTTTTCCGCATCTGTGCATCCTACCGTGGTCAACTCCGTTGCTGTTTTGCGGAGCCAACACTACTAGGAAAAGGGCTACTAGTGGCGCACCAGTTTTGCCTACTAACGGCTCACTACTGGGGTGCCACTAGTACCACGCCACTAGTATATTTTAGTAATGGCGCACCACAGGTGGGCCATTAGTATCCCATAGGTGCGCCATTAGTATCTGGTATACTAATGGCGCACCACATGGAAGTGCGCCATTAGTAACAATTTTTTAAAAAAAATCATTTTTTTCTTAATCTCAGGCCACTATTTCACATATGAGATATCCAACACATATATATACAACAAGCATCCATATAACAATCATATCCAACACACAAGTTTCATAATATATACATACATAGCCAACACATAGTTCCATCGTTAAATATTACAAAAGTTTCACATTGTTCATCATCCAACACCATTATCCATCAATTTGCAAAAGTTTCACATTGATACAAAATAAAAACACAAATGGAAAAGAAGCACTCCATCCATGCAAGCTTCCGTGAATTAAATCAAATCTCCAAAATGATAAACAAGAAGTTAGAAGAAGAAGAAGAAGAAGAAGACTAGAAGAATACTAGAAGAAGAATAACACTAGAAGAATACTAGAAGAAGAATAAGAAGAAGAATAAGAAGAAGACTATAAGCTTATTAGAGCCAACTTAGGTAAAATGAAGCTAACCTATGTCATTTTGGAAAAGAAGAAGAATAAGAAGAAGACTATAAGCTTATTATGTAAACTTGATCATTTTGTGCTAACATAAGTAATTTTGGAGCTAACCTATAGGAAACTAAGCATATAAGCTCTAAGTTAGCATATTAGAGCCAACTTAGGTAAAATGAAGCTAACCTATGTCATTTTGGAAAAGAAGAAGAATAAGAAGAAGACTATAAGCTTATTATGTAAACTTGATCATTTTGTGCTAACATAAGTTATTTTGGAGCTAACCTATAGGAAACTAAGCATATAAGCTCTAAGTTAGCATATTAGAGCCAACTTAGGTAAAATGAAGCTAACCTATGTCATTTTGGAAAAGAAGAAGAATAATAAGAAGACTATAAGCTTATTATGTAAACTTGTTCATTTGGTGCTAACATAAGTTATTTTGGAGCTAACCTATAGGAAACTAAGCATATTAGAGATAACATAGGTAACTAAGTATATATATATATATATATATATATCATTTTGGAGATCTAACATACCTGACATAGTTCAGTTCTCATTGTTCTTCTCCTTCTCCTTCCTCAGCCTGATGTGCCAAGAGCGGCGAGGCGGTGGAGGCAGCTGTGGGATGTAGTCTTCTACCACAATTGGCGTGGTCATGTCGCCTAACTGTGGGATCGCCGGCGCCACCACCGGCGCGTGGTCATTGTCAGGCACCACCACCATCGCGAGGCCACCATCAGGTAGGACGGGCACGACCATCGCTAGGTCATCCTCAGCCATCACCATCTCTTGCCCATGGTCAGCCACCACCATCTCTTGCCCATGGTCAGCCACCACCATCTCTTGCCCATGGTCAGCCACCACCATCTCTTGCCATTGGTCAGCCACTACCAGCGCTAGGTCATCCTCAGCCTAATGCCCATCGTCATCCTACAACTCCTCATCCTCACTCTGCTCCTCTTCTCCCGCATTCCAGTCCGGATCATCCTTCTTGTTGTCTTTGCTGCTGCCAGAATCGCTGCTGCTTTCTCTAAAGCCAGAATCGTTGTTGCTTTTGCTACAGCCATAATCGCTGCTGCTTTGGCTGTAGCCAGTGTCACTACTGCTGCTCCCATTGCCTGTCCAAATGCAACAATGACCGTTAATAACTGATGTGAGACAAAGCCAAATGTAGAGGAATAAGAAGAGACAGAACGCACTGGCATCTTCATCGTCAGCGTAGCGCATGCGACACATAGTCGCATTGAAAACCTGAACGATGATCATTGTGGCGTCATCGTCGTACCTGATGAGAAGAGAGTGCCCGGTCCGCAGGTCGTAGGCACTGTAGAACTTCTCCCAGCCACGGCACAGGTACATGTGGCCCTCCTCGATCACCAACTCCACGTCCCACAGCCTGCGAACCCCACTGCTGGCCTGTCGGAGCTTCACATTATCTGGCGCATCTTCACCCAGCATCTTCATAAAAGTGTCATGCATCCTCTGCAATTTGGGACAAGGAGTGATGTAGCAAACAACAGAGTTATCATAATCAGATGGGTGAAGGGGAGATCTCTCGTTTTATATACCTGCCTCGTGGCTGATACCGAAGAAGAAAGTATGATACTGAAGAACTCGAAAGCATCCAACTCGTACTCTGGTGAGGCAGAGCGGCGGTGGTTGCTTCCCCCCATGCTTATCCAATCTTGCATGCATTTAAAGTTATTCAATCAGATGCCATATTATTTATTAACATGCTGCCAAGAAGCTTGAACATGCCATTAGTAATGTCTAGCAGCATGGTAGAAAGAAAAGAAGTTAACATCTGAATGTTTCCCATGCTTATTTAATCAAACATTAGTAATGTCTAGCAGCATGGTAGAACGAATTCAGCCCTTATAGGCTGAAAAACAGCAGCAGCAACAAAAACAGAACAGCCAGTAGTGCAAGACCAGATCATTTGCACTGTCCAAATGACCAAGACCAATTGGATTTTACCCAGTTAAAGCCACCACAAATGCACATGTGTACCTATGCATTTGAGCAACTAAAACTAGTTAGAAAATCCAATAGCTAAGCCAATTAGAGTGCCACAAATACAGAGAGCAACCAAGTTAAATTAACAGCCCAGAACCCTAGCATAAGTTAAATTACACACACACTTAGATAGCCAACAACACCCAAGGTAAATTACACACACACTTAGATAGCCAACAACACCCACAGGAGCATGTATGCAGCAAGTTCAGTGAGCAAGATGACCACCACAGAGAGCCATCACAAATGACCTAGAGCATAGCAACTGGCAACCCTAGATCAAGATATAGCTATCACAGAGAGCACCAAAATTAATTGATGATCATCTGGAACATACAGCCAGAACTAGCAGGACTACCAAAGCATCTAAAACATCAACTAGGGCTAGATCATAGAGAGAACAGAGAGAGGAAAGGAGGAGCTCACCAAGAGGGGTTGTAGCCGTAGCAGAAACTCAGTCACACCAGTGCCACGGTGTGACTACCAACACAGCCGGAGCTCTGCTCCTGAGGAGGCTCGTACTGGACAACATTATCCACCATTAGCATATATTGCAGACATATACTGGACAACATTAATTTGATTAAATATTGGATCAACAAGCAGTCATGAATCAAAAAGCAACCACGATCCGAACTCTCTCTCTCTCTCGGCTGGACAAATCCATGAGTAAAAAAAGTTCCAGGGCATAAGACCTTGCCAAGAGATTTATTATTAAAGTAGCTAGCTAGGTAGCACCTTATCTGTCTCTAGATTGTTATTAGAAAGAAAAATGATGCTCCAGGCAGGCCACATCATTAAATTAAACTAGCTACCACCATAATTAAGTAGCAAGCAGAGGCTGAACTGAATAATGAGCTAGAATTGATGCAAACATGTTTCGCTGCTGCTAACATGTACATTTGCTCATCTGAAAAAAAGTCAAACTACGGTTCGTGAAGATTTGCCCCCTACAAGCATTATCACAAACACCTATCAGGCAACGCAAGTGAAGTCGAACACGCTCTAGGAAAATCACGCGGCAACTACTCGTCAAGGAACAGCCATCATTGCATACATCCTTCTCGCAATACCAGCAAATCTACTACAGCAAGCACTCATCAGACATGTATACTTCTAGAATAAAAAAACACTCATCTGACAGAAGAATCGGGAAAACAGAAATTGAACGGGCAGAGGATGCAGGAGGAAGGGGGGA
>NC_057800.1:487043528-487156488 GCF_018294505.1 Triticum aestivum
GTCGACGGGGCGAGGGAAGGTGGGGCAAGGGGGCGGCGAGGGGACGGGGGTGACGAGGTGAGGGGAGGTGGGGCTCGGCATTACTAACATTTTTTTTCAAAACAACTAATGGCGCACTCTGTGGCTGGTGCGCCATTACTAGTTAGAAATACTAATGGCGCACTCTGCCTGGATGCGCCATTAGTATGTTTGGAAAAATGAAAAAAAAATTGTTCCTAGTGGCGCACCTTGTGTCTGGTGCGCTATTAGTGTCTTCCACACTAATGGCGCATCACCACATGGTGCGCCAGTAGTATATAGTAGTGGCGCACCACTTCTCTGATGCGCCATTAGTGTCAATTTCATCTATAGCCCTTTTCCTAGCAGTGCAATCATCTGCTACTATCGGCTCAGTGCTATTGGAAAACACCGGTGGATTCAGCCTAAGAAAACGGGCTAAGTGATCAACAGGTGGTGGTGGTGGTGGTGGGTTGTTGTTGTTGTTCCCTTGATTCTGGTTCTAGACTAGCAATTGCATCAATGTGTTCTGCTGCTGGATCAACTGAGTGAGCTCCGGTGGGAAGGTAAATCCGGGGTCACGTCTTGGAGGCATCTGATGGGTTTAGAAAAGATGAGATTTAAGAATAGAGAGGGGTCTAAAGATAAAACACTACCCATATGCACATGAGGCAAAAGCAAACAATTCACTTCATTCAATCAAACAAGGGCATACAATCGATCTAACTATCGAAAAAGTGCTTGGACTACTATATTTACATGGTGGACTACTACTACTGAGGGGTGGTCTACTAGAAATATTCTTCGGTTGTAGACTCCATGATATCTGCTCCAGCTTCATCAACATAGTCATCATCACTATCATCTGGATCCGAGTCGGTGTCGTCGATGATGATGTAGTCTTCCGGGCGAATCTCCTTGGGTTCTTCGTCTTCCTCTACTGGTGTAGGGTCTCCCATGAATATTCCAATCTTCTTGATCAGATCGTCATTCTTCTCCACTAATACTTTGATTTCCTCTTCATAATCTTCACGTGTAGCCTTGAGTTCTTCCTCCAGTTCCTTGATTCTTGTCTTCGCCTTCTTCAGGTCTATCATGTTGGCGCACATCTGGTTCTCCTGACGTTGAATGTTCTGGTTTAACTCCTGGATAAAAGCTGCAATTGATCTATCCTTCTTGGTGTTGATCATCTCCAAGTGCTCATCTCGGCGTCCACAAATCTGGTAGATAGTATCCTTGAGATCATTGCGATAAACTTCTCCAATGCGTCCCATGGCGATGTGAGCTGCCATGCTCTTTCCTAGACTCCATGTTGGTGCATCAAAGGAAAACTCTATGGGCTCAGTGACTGGCATGAACGTCCTTCCTGGAACTTGAACTTGAATCATCCAGCGCTCCTCTTCCAGTAAAGTGGCGTTGTAGGTTCCGGTGAAACTTGGCACTCCTATGTTCAGATATCTAGTGACTTCCTTCAAGTGACGTCCAAAGGGAGTATCTTCATCCGGTTGCATGAACTTGTTCCTTGCATCCGCCATCCTAAAAGAGTAGAAAAGATGAGAGGTCAGAAAGAGAAGCGAGTAGTGATCTAGGGTTTTAGCTTAGTGGTCGTGTCCTACAGTCAGCGTGTGCTCTGATACCATCTTGTAGCGACCAGACCTCAAATGGTCCAATCTCTGTGCTCAGGTGACATCCCTGGATCAGTAATGCTGACACCACACAGTACTTGAAGGATTTATAAGAGAGTAGCAATCACACACTTATTACATCGAGTGTCTCAAAAGAGAACTTATTACAATAAATATGGCTTAAGGCCATCTAATAACGATAACAGCGGAAGGCTTGGAAGATAAGTGAGTCCATCAACTCCAACGGCATCACTGAGTATAGAACCACGACCTAAAAGCACCTTCCTCGTCATCTGAAAAGTCTGCAATATGAACGTTGCAGCCCGAAATGGGTCAGCACATGGAATATGCTGGCAAAGTAACACATAGAGAATGATGGAAGAATAAAACTATACTACATGCATATTTGGCTGGTGGAAAGCTCTATGGTTATAGTTTCGCGTAAAGCCAATTTTTCCCTACTGCAAAGGAATAAATTTTATTTAACTACCAGGGTAGTTGTTAAACATTGAGAATGGTTGACAGCATTCTCAATCCCAATTAAGCATCATCATTAAAACCCAACAAAATTAATTAGAGTAACATGATGAGGTTCACATGATAATCCAGGTACTAGATACTCAAGATGTCCATAACCGGGGACACGGCTAATCATGATTAGTTTATACACTCTGCAGAGGTTTGCGCACTTTTCCCCACAAGACTCGATTTCCTCCGTTGGATTTCTCGCACTCCATGGTGTTTGAGAAACGGATGACCAAGACATAGTCTTTCAGAAGAGCTAGCACCTTATGATGTGTAGACCGTACCAACCTACATCCCCTACATCTGCTAGTCTACCATTGTAAGAGTTCGCACGACTTAGTCAACTATGCTAGAGCCCATAGTAGCTTGTGGATGCACACGGAAAATTCCAGTATGAATAATCTCATGATCCCTTTGAGCCTAGGTGGCGGTCCAAAAGAAAAACAGGCAATCGCTGGAATACCCAGGTGCCTCAATCCACCCAGATGTGTATTTAAGTTGCCACCTTAGATAAACCATTAATTTAACACTCTCACATCTGCCATGGATTTCACTCACTCAATCCACATCTACTAGCATAGCATGGCATAATAAGCAAACGTAGAAGTAACTCCCAAAGGTTTGATAATAAACAGGTGATAGGTACTACCTCATCCACTTCCCAAACCCACAATTTAATTAGATCCTAATCATGCAATGTGTGAGGATTGATCTAATGCAATAAAAACTGGGTAATAGGAAGTATGATCAAAGTGTTACTTTCCTTGTTGATGATCCGTGAAACCTAGCGATTCGAAGTAGCAAGCGGCACACTCCTGGTACTCTATCACAAACAAACAAGCATACAATAAGTACCCAACTAATGCACAGGTAAAACTCGAATAAGAGATCTAACCAGAAAGTTCAACTTAAGAACTCCGGTTGGCAAAAAGAAGCAAATCGAACGAAGCAACGCAAGACAAACGGCAAAAGAAATAGGCTTCGTTTACTAATCTGAATCTAGGGCAATTTTTACTGAGGCAAAAACTTGTTTGAGTTGCTTAAATGGAAAGAGGGTTTTGAGACGAAACTCCAGGCGCTAGAATCGCCTGATTTCGACAAACGAGCGAAAAGTTAAACTAAAACGAACATCGGATCAGAAATCGCGATCAGAAAATCGCAGATTTAATCCGAGAAAAAGAAAAACAACGAACAGGTTAACGAACAAACGTTCGTTAGCTGGAACTAAATGACGAACGCGTTCGTCAAAACGGATGAACGAGCGAACGCTCGCTAAATAAATAAACTGGAGAAAACCGATCTATTTATTTAAAAAAACGAAAACTAGGGTTTTCAAAAAAAACTGAAACAGTTTTTCTCAGAAAACCGGTGGTAGCGGCTACCTCGGCTCGGGTCTCCGGCGAGGCTCCGGCGGCTGCGGGCGGTGTGGGGCGGCGGCTGCGGGCGGCGGGGCGGCAAGCGGCGCGGGGCGGCAGTTGCGGCGTGTGGCGGCGGCTGCGGTGGCGCGGGTGGCGTGGGGAGGCGGCGGCGGTCTGGGGCGGCTCCAAGGGGGTCCAGCAGGGTTATAAAGGGGGGAGGCGGCGACTTGGGGAAGGGGCGGCCTCGTGAGGCGGGTCCTCGCCGGACTCGGCGGCGACGGGGTCGGGACTCCTGTCCCGACCCGGGCGAGAGGCGGCGGCGGCTGGGCCTTTGGCCCAGTCGGGCGCGGGGTCTCTTTTTTTTAAACAATATCGATGCGACTAAAAAAATTGTAGAAAAATAAATAAAATTCTAAAAATGCCAAAACAAATTTTCTTCGTCTAAATAAAATATTTAGAACAGGAAGAACATTTTCTTGGCCCTAAATGCAATTTTTCAAAACATGCAATTTTTCCTAAATTCAAATAAAATAGCAAATAAAACCAAAATAAAATCTTATTGATTTCTTTATTAAATCCTCAATATTCCTTTATTTTTGGGAAAGTCATTTTATTCCCTCTCTCAAAATTTTATAATAGAAATAATTGAAGATAAAATAAATAAAATCAATGATCCTATTTTTTTTAAATTTGAGAAAACTCAAATTTGAAAATAACGAAATCCCCAACTCTCTCCAAGGGTCCTTGAGTTGCGTGAAATTTCTAGGATCAGCCAAAATGCAAATAAATATGATATGCAATGATGATCTATTGTATAACTTTCCAAATTGAAAATTTGGAATGTTACATATAGACACCGGAGGGGGCTAGGGTTACACAGAGTCGGTTACAAGGGAGGAGATCTACATATCCGAATTGTCAAGCTTGCCTTCCACGCAAAGGAGAGTCTCACCTGGACACGGGACGAAGTCTTCAATCTTGTTTCTTCATAGCCCAACAGTCCGGCCAAAGGATATAGTCCGGCTGTCCGGGGACCCCCTAATCAGGACTCCCTCAGTAGCCCCTGAACCAGGCTTCAATGACGACGAGTCCGGCTCGCAGATTGTCTTCGGCATTGCAAGGCGGGTTCTTCCTCCGAATACTTCATTGAAGATTTCGAACACAAGGATCGTGTCCAGCTCTGGAAAACAAATTCCACATACCACCGTAGAGAGTACAATATCCCACAAATCTGATCTGCTGACAAATTTCATAGCGTGACATCACACCATGGCCCGGTCATTATTCAAACCGTTTTTCTCAACCAGCTACTGCACATATTGCGAGTCAGTTTTTTTGGCACGTCTTGTCGAAGCAGAGATCGTGTCCCCTTGTCACGGGATTCTCATCAATACGGGTGTGGGTAACCCAACCGCGCCATCAATCACGGCGCTTGGGGAATAAGCGAGTTTACCAGGCAAGTGGGGAGGCGCAAAATCCCTGCTGCCTTTATAAGGGGATAAGGACTCCCTTTCGCACCCACACTTTCTTCTTCCCGATCCATTCCCCTTCGCGCAAGCTCCAGCGCCCATGTTCGTCTTCTCCGCCCACAAAGGCCTTCCGAAAATGTCCGGATCCGGAGCAGGAGGCAAGTGGATGGCCTCTACTGTCCAGGAGAAGGATATCAAATAGCTTCAGGAGGCTGGGTATCTGGCCAAAAAAATCGGCCACCATCTCCTGATGGCGGGACAGATGGTTCCTACTCCGGAACCCCAAGAGAGGGTTGTATTCCTCCCTTATTTTGTCCGTGGGCTAGGGTTTCCCCTCCACCCATTCGTTCACGGCATTATGTATTATTACGGGATCGATTTTCATGATCTATCCCCCAATTCCTTCCTCAACATCTCGACATTCATCATCGTGTGCGAGGCTTTTCTCCGCATCTCACCACACTTCGGCTTATGGCTGAAGATCTTTAATGTGAAGCCCAAGGTGGTGGAGCGGCGAACACGCCGAGTGCGGGGGCGCTATGGTGCGCAAGATGCCCAACGTCACATGGCCAACATGTACTTTTAATGATTCCGTCAAAGAGTGGCAACAGCGGTGGTTTTACATCACTGAGCCGCGCGGCACGAAATGGGCTGCTGCTCCAGAGTTCCAATCTGGAGCCCCTCTGCGGCTTACGTCCTGGCCCAAGAAGGGCCTGAACTGGTCTTTGTCTGATGAATTCTCGGTGCTCTAGATGCGTGCTACCTCTTGAGCACTGCGCTGATTTTCCCTGAAGAGGAAGGGATGATGCAGCAAAGTAGCATAAGTATTTCCCTCAGTTTTTGAGAACCAAGGTATCAATCCAGTAGGAGGCTACGCGCCAGTCCCTCGTACCTGCACAAAACAAATAAATACTCGTAACCAACGCGATAAGGGGTTGTCAATCCCTACACGGCCACTTACGAGAGTGAGATCTGATAGATATGATAAGATAATATTTTTTGGTATTTTTATGATAAAGATGCAAAGTAAAATAAAAGCAAAGGAAATAAATAATTATTGGGAGATTAATATGATGAAGATAGACCCGGGGGCCAAAGGTTTCACTAGTGGCTTCTCTCGAGAGCATAAGTATTCTATGGTGGGTGAACAAATTATTGTTGAGCAATTGACAGAATTGAGCTTAGTTATGAGAATATCTAGGTATGACCATGTATATAGGCATCACGAGACAAGTAGACCGACTCCTGCCTGCATCTACTACTATACTCCACTCATCGACCGCTATCCAGCATGCATCTAGAGTATTAAGTTAATGAAAACAGAGTAACGCCTTAAGCAAGATGACATGATGTAGAGGGATAAACTCATGCAATATGATGAAAACCCCATCTTGTTATCCTCGATGTCAACAATACAATACATGCCTTGCTGCCCCTACTGTCACTGGGAAAGGACACCGCAAGATTGAACCCAAAGCTAAGCACTTCTCCCGTTGCAAGAAAGATCAATATAGTAGGCCAAACCAAATTGATAATTCGAAGAGACTTGCAAAGATAACCAATCATACATAAAAGAATTCAGAGAAGATTCAAATATTGTTCATAGATAAACTTGATCATAAACCCACAATTAATCAGTCTCAACAAACACACCACAAAAAGAATATTACATCGAATAGTTCTCCACAAGAGAGGGGGAGAACATTGTATTGAGATCCAAAAAGAGAGAAGGAACCATCTAGCTACTAACTATGTACCTGTAGGTCAGAGGTAAACTACTCACACTTCATCGGAGGGGCTATGGTGTTGATGTAGAAGCCCTCCGTGATCGATGCCCCCTCCGGCGGAGCTCCGGAACAGGCCCCAAGATGGGATCTCGTGGATACAGAAAGTTGCGGTGGTGGAATTAGGGTTTTGGCTTTGTATCTGATCGTTTGGGGGTACGTAGGTATATATAGGTGGAAGGAGTACGTCGGTGGAGCGACAGGGGGCCCACGAGGGTGGAGGGCGCGCCTGGGGGGGGGGGGGTAGGCGCGCCCCCTACCTCATGGCCTCCTCTTTTGTGTCTTGACGTAGGGTCCAAGTCTCATGGGTCTTGTTCGTTGAGAAAATCACGTTCCCAAAGGTTTCATTCCGTTTGGACTCCGTTTGATATTCCTTTTCTTCGAAACCCTAAAACAACAATTCTGGGCTGGGCCTCCGGTTAATAGGTTAGTCTCAAAAATAATATAAAAGTGGATAATAAAGCCCAATAATGTCCAAAGCAGTAGATAATATAGCATGGAGCAATCAAAAATTATAGATATGTTGGAGACATATCAAGCATCCCCAAGCTTAATTCCTGCTCGTCCTCGAGTAGGTAAATGATAAAAACAGAATTTTTGTTGCGGAGTGCTACTTGGCATAATTTTAATGTAATTCTTCTTAATTGTGGTATGAATATTGAGATCCGAAAGATTCGGGATAAAAGTTTAATATTGACATGAAAATAATAATACTTCAAGCGTAGTAACTAAGCAACTGTGTCTTCTCAAAATAACATGGCCAAAGAAAGTTATCCCTACAAAATCATATAGTCTGGCTATGCTCTATCTTCATCACACAAAGTATTTAAATCATGCACAACCTCACAAGCCAAGAAATTTTTTCATACTTTTGGTGTTCTCAAACTTTTTCAATCTTCACGCAATACATGAGCGTGAGCCATGGATATAACACTATAAGTGGAGTAGACTGGTGGTTGTGGAGAAGGCAAAAAAGGAGAAGATAGTCTCACATCAACTAGGCGTATCAACGGGCTATGGAGATGCCCATCAATAGATATCAATGTGAGTGAGTAGGGATTGCCATGCAATGGGTGCACTAGAAGCTATAGGTATATGAAAGCTCAACAAAAGAAACTAAGTGGGTGTGCATCCAACTTGCTTGCTCATGAAGAGCTAGGGAAATTTGAGGAAGCCCATCATTGGAATATACAAGCCAAGTTCTATAATGAAAAATTCCCACTAGTATATGAAAGTGATAACATAGGAGACTCTCTATCATGAATATCATGGTGCTACTTTGAAGCACAAGTGTGGTAAAAGGATAGCAACATTGTCCCTTCTCTCTTTTTCTCTCACTTTTTTATTTGGGCCTTTTCTCTTCTTTTATATGGCCTCTTTTCTTTCTCTTTATTTATTTATTTATTTTTCGTGCGGAATATCATCCCGACTTGTTGGGGAATCATAGTGTCCATCATCCTTTCCTCACTGGGACAATGCTCTAATAATGATGATCATCACACTTTTATTTTTCTTACAACTCAACAATTACAACTCGATACTTAGAACAAAATATGACTCTATATGAATGCCTTCGGCAGTATACCGGGATATGCAATGAATCAAGAGTGACACGTATGAAAGAATTATGAATCGTGGCTTTGCCACAAATACGATGTCAACTACATGATCATGCTAAGCAATATGACAATGATGGAGTGTGTCATAATAAATAGAATGGTGGAAAGTTGCCTGGCAATATATCTCGGAATGGCTATGGAAATGCCATAATAGGTAGTTATGGTGGCTGTTTTGAGGAAGGTATGTGGTGGGTGTATGATACCGGCGAAAGGTGCACGGTATTAGAGAGGCTAGCAAAGGTGGAAGGGTGAGAAAAGTGTGTATAATCCATGGACTCAACATTAGTCATAAAGAACTCATATACTTATTGTGAAAATCTACAAGTTATCAAAGCAAAGTATTACGCGCATGCTCCTAGGGGGATAGATTGGTAGGAAAAGACCATCGCTCGTCCCCGACCGCCACTCATAAGGAAGACAATCAAAAAATAAATCATGCTCCGACTTCATCACATAACGGTTCACCATACGTGCATGCTACGGGAATCACAAACTTTAACACAAGTATTTCTCAAATTCACAACTACTCAACTAGCATAACTCTAATATCACCATCTTCATATCTCAAAAAAATTATCAAGCATCAAACTTCTCATAGCATTCAACACACTCATAAGGAAGTTCTTTTACTATTCTTGAATTCCAAGCATATTAGGATTATTTAAGCAAATTACCATGCTATTTAAGACTCTCAAAATAATCTAAATGAAGCATGAGAGACCAATAGTTTCTAAAAAACAAATCCACCACCGTGCTCTAAAAGATATAAGTGAAGTACTAGAGCAAAACTATATAACTCAAATGATATAAGTGAAGCACATAGAGTATTCTAACAAATTCCAAATCATGTATGGATCTCTCAAAAGGTGTGTAAATCAAGGATGATTGTGTTAAACTAAAAAGTAAAGACTCAAATCATACAAGACGCTCCAAGCAAAACACATATCATGTGGCGAATAAAAATATAGCTCCAAGTAGATGACTTCCGGGCATCCCCAAGCTTTGGCTTTTAGGTGTCCTTGGATTATCTTGGGGGTGCCATGGGCATCCCCAAGATTAGGCTCTTGCCACTCCTTGTTCCATAATCCATCAAATCTTTACCCAAAACTTGAAAACTTCACAACACAAAACTCAAAGTAGAAAATCTCGTGAGCTCCGTTAGCGAAAGAAAACAAAAGGCCACTTCAAGGTACTGTAATGAACTCATTCTTTATTTATATTCATGTTAAACCTAGTGTATTCCAACTTTCTATGGTTTTTAAACTATTTTACTAGCCATAGATTCATCAAAATAAGCAAACAACACACGAAAAAACAGAATCTGTCAAAAACAGAACAGTCTGTAGTAATCTGTAGCTAGCGCGAGATCTGGAAGCCCAAAAATTCTAAAATAAATTGCTGGACGTGGGGAATTTATCTATTAATCATCTGCCAAAATAATTAACTAAATATCACTTTCCAAATAAAAATTGCAGCAGTTCTCGTGAGCGCTAAAGTTTCTGTTTTTTACAGCAAGTGTAACAAGACTTTCCCCAAGTCTTCCCAACGGTTCTACTTGGCACAAACACTAATTAAACACAAAAAACACAACCGAAACAGAGGCTAGATAATTTATTTATTACTAAACAGGATCCAAAAGCAAGGAATAAATATAAAAATGGGTTGCCTCCCAACAAGCGCTATCGTTTAACGCCCCTAGCTAGGCATAACAAGCAAGGATAGATCTAGGTATTGCCATCTTTGGTAGGAAATCCATAAGTGGCTCTCATAATAGATTCATAAGGTAATTTAATTTTCTTTCTAGGAAAGTGTTCCATGACTTTCCTTAATGGAAATTGGAATCTAATATTTCCTTCCTTCATATCAATAATTGCACCAATCATTCTAAGGAAAGGTCTACCAAGAATAATAGGACATGAAGGATTGCAATCTATATCAAGAACAATAAAATCTATGGGCACATAATTCCTATTTGCAACAATAAGAACATCATTAATTCTTCCCATAGGTTCTTAATAGTGGAATCCGCAAGGTGCAAGTTTAGAGAAAAATCATCAAGATCATGGAAACCTAACAAATCACACAAAGTCTTTGGAATCGTGGAAACACTAGCACCCAAATCACATAAAGCATAGCATTCATGATCTTTAATTTTAATTTTAATAGTTGGTTCCCACTCATCATAGAGTTTTCTAGGGATAGAAACTTCCAATTCAAGTTTTTCGTCATAATATTGCATCAAGGCATCAACGATATGTTTAGTAAACGCTTTATTTTGACTATAAGCGTGAGGAGAATTTAGCACAGATTGCAACAAGGAAATACAATCAATCAAAGAGCAATTTTCATAGTTAAATTCCTTGAAATCCATAATAGTGGGTTTAGCAACATCTAGGGTTTTAATTTCTTCAATCCCACTTTTATCAATTTTAGCATCAAGATCAAAAAATTCCGAATTCTTGGAACGCCTTCTAGGTAAAGGTGGATCATATTCAGTCCCATCATTATCAAGATTCATATTGCAAAACAAAGATTTAATAGGGGACACATCAATAACTTTTAGATCTCCATCTTTATTTTCATAGGAACTAGAAGAACACGCTCTTATAAAGGCATCTTTTTAGCACGCATCCTAGCGGTTCTTTCTTTGCACTCATCAATGGAAATTCTCATGGATTTGAGAGACTCATTGATATCATGCTTAGGTGGAATAGATCTAAGTTTCAAAGAATCAACATCAATAGAAATTATATCAATGTTCCTAGCCAACTCATCAATCTTAAGTAATTTTTCTTCAATCAAAGCATTGAATTTTTTTGTGAAGTAATAAATTCTTTAATATTAGATTCAAAATCAGAGGGCATATTATTATAATTTCCATAAGAATTGTTGTAGAATTACCATAATTATTAGAGGGATTACTAGGATAAGGCCTAGGATTAAAATTTCCTCTATACGCGTTGTTACCAAAATTGTTCCTACCAACGAAATTCACATCCATAGATTCATTATTATTCTCAATCAAAGTAGACAAGGGCATATCATTAGGATCAGAAGAAACACTCTTGTTAGCAAATAATTTCATAAGTTCATCCATCTTTCCACTCAAAACATTAATTTCTTCTATCGCATGCACCTTTTTATTAGTAGATCTTTCAGTATGCCATTGAGAATAATTAACCATAATATTATCTAGGAGTTTACTAGCTTCTCGTAAAGTGATTTCCATAAAAGTGCCTCCCGCGGCCGAATCTAAAAGATTTCTAGAAGCAAAATTCAATCCGGCATAAATTTTTTGTATAATCATCCACAAATTTAAAGCATGAGTAGGGCAATTTCATATCATTAATTTCATTCTCTCCCAAGCTTGTGCAACATGTTCATGATCAAGTTGCTTAAAATTCATAATATCGTTTCTAAGAGAGATGATCTTAGCGGGAGGAAAATACTTAGAGATAAAAGCATCTTTGCACTTGTTCCATGAATCAATACTATTTTTAGGCAAAGACGAAAACCAAGCTTTAGCATGTTCTCTAAGCGAAAAAGGGAATAGCTTCAATTTAACAATATCATTATCCACATATTTCTTATTTTGCATATCACACAAATCAATGAAGCTATTTAGATGGGTAGCGGCATCTTCACTAGGAAGGTTGGAAAACGGATCTTTCATGACAAGATTCAGCAAAGCAGTATTAATTCCACAAGATTCAGCATCGGTAAGAGGAGCAATCGGAGTGCTGATAAAATCATTGTTGTTGGTATTGGTAAAGTCACACAATTTAGTATTATCTTGAGCCATCATGACAAGCAAGCAAACTAACACACAAGCAAACAAAAAGCAAGCGGGCAAAAAGAGGCAAATAGAAAAAGAGAGGGAGGATAGAGAGAGAGGGCGAATAAAACGGCAAGGGTTAAGTGGGGGAGAGGAAAACGAGAGGAAAATGGCAAATAATGTAATGCGGGAGATAAGGGTATGTGATGGGTACTTGGTATATTGACTTTTGCATAGACTTCCTCGGCAACGGCGCCAGAAATCCTTCTTGCTACCTCTTGAGCACTGCATTGGTTTTCCCCGAAGAGGAAGGGATGATGCAGCAAAGTAGCATAAGTATTTATCTCAGTTTTTGAGAACCAAGGTATCAATCCAGTAGGAGGCTACGCGCCAGTCTCTCGTACCTGCACAAAACAAATAAATCCTCGCAACCAACGCGATAAGGGGTTGTCAATCCCTACACGGCCACTTACGAGCGTGAGACCTGATAGATATGATAAGATAATATTTCTTGGTATTTTTATGATAAAGATGCAAAGTAAAATAAAAGCAAAGGAAATAACTAATTATTGGGAGATTAATATGATGAAGATAGACCCGGGGGCCATAGGTTTCACTAGTGGCTTCTCTCGAGAGCATAAGTATTCTACGGTGAGTGAACAAATTACTGTTGAGCAATTGACAGAATTGAGCATAGTTATGAGAATATCTAGGTATGATCATGTATATAGGCATCGCGTTCGAGACAAGTAGACCGACTCCTGCCTGCATCTACTACTATTACTCCACTCATCGACCGCTATCCAGCATGCATCTAGAGTATTAAGTTAATGAAAACAGAGTAACGCCTTAAGCAGGATGACATGATGTAGAGAAATAAACTCATGCAATATGATGAAAACCCCATCTTGTTATCCTCGATGGCAACAATACAATACGTGCCTTGCTGCCCCTACTGTCACTGGGAAAGGACACCGCAAGATTGAACCCAAAGCTAAGCACTTTTCCCATTGCAAGAAAGATCAATCTAGTAGGCCAAACCAAACTGATAATTCGAAGAGACTTGCAAAGATAACCAATCATACATAAAAGAATTCAGAGAAGATTCAAATATTGTTCATAGATAGACTTGATCATAAACCCACAATTCATCGGTCTCAACAAACACACCGTAAAAAGAAGATTACATCGAATACTTCTCCACAAGAAAGGGGGAGAACATTGTATTGAGATCCAAAAAGAGAGAAGAAGCCAACTAGCTACTAACTATGGACCCGTAGGTTTGAGGTAAACTACTCACACTTCATCAGAGGGGCTATGGTGTTGATGTAGAAGCCCTCCGTGATCGATGCCCCCTCCGGCGGAGCTCCGGAATAGGCCCCAAGATGGGATCTCATGGATACAGAAAGTCACAGCGGTGGAATTAGGGTTTTGGCTCCGTATCTGATCGTTTGGGGGTACGTAGGTATATATAGGAGGAAGGAGTACGTCGGTGGAGCAACAGGGGGCCCACGAAGGTGGAGGGCGCGACTGGGGGGTAGGCGCGCCCCCTACCTCGTGGCCTCCTCTTTTGTGTCTTGACGTAGGGTCCAAGTCTCCTGGGTCTTGTTCATTGAGAAAATCATGTTCCCGAAGGTTTCATTCCGTTTGGACTCCGTTTGATATTCCTTTTCTTCGAAACCCTAAAACGGGCAAAAAACAGCAATTCTGGGCTGGGCCTCCGGTTAATAGGTTAGTCCCAAAAATAATATAAAAGTGGATAATAAAGCCCAATAATGTCCAAAACAGTAGATAATATAGCATGGAGCAATCAAAAATTATAGATATGTTGGAGACGTATCAACACGCGTTAAAGATATGGAAGACAAGAACATCGAACTTGTCAATGTAGTACAGGTGATGTTAGTTCGCCGGATCCTGCCTTGTCATCACCGGACTTGCAATCTATGGGAATTCGACCCGGCCAAGCACCAGGCCCTGTGAGAACTTTTTGGCTCCTCGCACAAAGACATCTGGAAGGTGCTTTTCAAGTCCGGCAAATCATGGCCGGACTCGGCCGAGGACCGCGGGTACCAACTGTCCCGCTCTGCAAGCTCGGTAAGTTTTTATGCATTTTATCCGCATAACCCAAGGGAAATGCTTAATGTGTTTTCCTCAAATCCCCTAGGGCTGGACGAAGAAGGCGGGGCGGATCCACTGTCCGGCCCTGTTGCCCGAAGAACCGGCCGGCCCACTTCTAACGAAGATGCTGGTGTCGGCGCCGTACAAGGCGCCGAAGAAGAAGGCCGAGAAGGAGGCCAAAAAGACCCAGGGCAGCCTTTGTCGTCGCGGCACTTCGGACACAATATCCGAAGGCTCCAATGTCTGTTCTTCCTCCGAAGAGGACGAGCAGGAGGAGAAAGACGAATCCCCAGCGGAGGGAAGAAAGAAGAGGGTGGCCTCCATACACTTGGAGGCCGAGTCGCCTAAAAGGAGAAAAGCTCCTCTTCCAGAAGAGTTCACTACCGCCGCCGACAGCAGCCCGGCTTGGGATCCCAGGGTCCAGCCCCTGGTGAACTCATGAGTATAAAATCCAAACACGTTTATGCGTCCAGACTCATCATGGCATAATATTTTAACCTGAGCTATATTTTTTGTAGTTTGGCGAGGTCCGGCACCGAACGATCATCATCAGAGGATTTGTTGAGCTCGGATGCTATGGAGCGGGATGCCCCCGAAGGCCCCTTCCTCCAAATATATGAATAACACCGAGGTTTCGTCCCAGAAGGACCCCGACCAAGGAGGGGGGGAAGAGATCGTGAAAGCGGCGCCTGGAGGTCAAACTTCGGGGGCCGGAGACATGGGGGAGAAGATTCCCATGGGAGTCGACGGCGGGAGCCATCTTGAATTCGATTCCCAGCCGGACGCAATTCCGGAGACCAATACGGCTCCAGAATCAAGCAGGCGGCCTCCCTCGGCTGGAGGGGGCGTGCCTGTTCCACCGGCAATCTCTGTCCAACCAGAGGTGCCGGATGTTTTGTTGGCGGCGCTGAAGAGCGCCTCCATCATCGATGAACACCGTGCCCTTATGGGTGCGGTGATTAAGGAGATTCAGTCTGTTGAGAGTGGACTGAATGAAGCCTGTATCAGCCTTATAAGAGGCTTTGAGGTATGTTTTATGAGGTTTCGAAGAGTGTCATAGTATGGATAGTAGCCCCTGATACACTGTTCGGTGCAAGAAAGGATCGGACAGAGGATCAATTTTATGTTCGCAGGAAGACTCACTTGATGACATCTCTCGTCTTTTATAAGCAGGCGTCTGCAGCAGCTGCTGCCTCTCATACTGCGGAGGTCTCCGGATTGAATCAAAGTCTGGAGCGGGCCAAAGAAGAACTTGGCTAGTTGAAAAGGCAGTTGGAAGATAAACAAGGTATGCGCAAGCCTTGTTCGTGTTCAGTGCGAACAAATTTCCAGTATGATAAAATATGTTTCATTATTTTCGCCAGGGGCGATGACCGAAGTCGAGGCTTTGAGGAAGGCTATTGCCGAGGCCGAGGAAAAGGCAGCCGCAGAGCAGGCTCTTCGTGAGAAGCACGAGGCCCGGGTTATTGAAGCTGAGCAGGAGCTTCAAGAGTCCGTGAAGAAATGCAAGACCTTGGAGCAGAGTTTAACGGAGAAAGAATCCGAACTCGCCAGGGCTCATCAGGTCGCGCGCGATGCCCAGGGGGAAACCCAAGGCGCCCTGCAGGAGATCCAAGAGGCAAGGACGGTCGCGGCGGGTAAGGCTTTTTCCATGTAAAGCAAGTATTTGAGGAGAAAATCATGTTTCTAATTTTGAGTTAGGATTCCTCCAGGGGTATTTGCGGAACTGCCCTGCAACATATCAGATGCCACCCAATTCTACCGAGCCGAAGAAAGGAACACCGCGGATAAGCTCTTCTGGTCGCAGTATCTGGCACCGAATTTTCCGGTGCCTTTTGCTGACCAACTGAAACAGCTGATCAAACTGCATAGGGCGGCCGAACTAGCCATGAAGGATTTGATTATCTGGCTATGGCCCGCCGAGCTGATTTCAAGCAGCTACTTCGAGCTCGTGAAGCGGCTTGTGAGTGCCTGCCCTCGACTTGACGTCATCAAGCGGTCGGTCTGTATAGAGGGTGCGCGAATGGCCTTCGCCCGCCCAAAGGTGCACTGGGGGAAGATGGATGCTGAAAAGCTGATGACCGAGGGACCGTTAGAGGGGAAGGAGCACCGCAAGCCCGAATGATATTATGAAAGTGTCCTGAAAGGATGCTGCCTTGCGGTGGAGCAATGCACCAAGGACATTATATTTCCATGAATACAATCATGTTGTCCTTTGTAATGTTGAACAAGGTCATTTCTATTATTTATTGTCTGTTATATAAAAGTTTATCCTCTTGCGCGGCCGTTTTATATATTAATCCTGAGAGTTGGCTAGTCGTCGGCTTCTTCCCCCATGTAGGAAGTACGGGGGTGTTCGGGATAAACCTGATCACTCTTTATCCCAGTTTTGGGTCCTTCGAAGGAGGTGTTCAGCACAACGGACCAGGCAATCGGACTATAGGGCTTTATCACTCTCACTTAGCCATAGGAGCTTTAGAAAAGGAAGGTAGGCGCAGCCCCTGGTGTTCGGAAGACCGC
Source organism: Triticum aestivum (assembly GCF_018294505.1). Taxonomy (NCBI): domain Eukaryota; kingdom Viridiplantae; phylum Streptophyta; class Magnoliopsida; order Poales; family Poaceae; genus Triticum; species Triticum aestivum. Next base: position 487,060,322 of record NC_057800.1, read on the forward strand.
ACGAGGGGCTATATAAGCACCTGATCGGAAGAAAAGCCGATCCATCGCACGCTGCATTGGTTATGGCATTATGCGGGAGGAATCCTTAAAGATTTTACAACCTCTCGAACAGCTGACCAGCTCTCGCCATATCATGACAGTGAGTTTCAGCTTTCTCTACTGAGGTGCTCGTCCGGAAGAACCGCGACACAACCGCAGTAGTTCTCCCTGTGCCGCCTTAGCCGATATAGCGGAATGTAAGGCGGCAAAACATGGGAGCCGGGCAAACCCAACATTTGACCCAAGACATGATTCGGAGCTGATGCATATAATGCTATAAGTTCGGGGTGCCGAACTTCCATGAAGGTGTTCGGACTTGATTGCCGTATTATGGGTAAAACGAAGCCCCTGGCATATTTAAGGCATACCGCGGTGTACGGGTGCCACTTGACAAAAGAATTTCAACAAGAAATAACAGTAGATAAGCATTATATAAATCCACATGTTGTATTTGAACAGTACGTCGATGCGTGTGAGTACAGGTAATGTGATAAAAAAGAAGTATGACTGTGGAACCTGCTGAGACCAGGGGGAAGAAGCTGTGTGCGGATCCGGAGTATAGTCGGATGGTCATCGCTGGGAATATCTAAGGATTCCCTTGTGCGTTCGAGCTGCTTCCATATCGCCAGTCCTGGTCTGTGCAAAGTTGAACCCACAAACAAAATGTAAGAAATGCTTGTGTGCCATAGAGCGGTTGAGCCGCAGTATGTGGCCTGTCCTGCCCTTCGCCGAAGTGTTTAATTGAGATCTGGACGAGCCGGGCTATCCTGCCGTGAAGTAGTTCGAAGTCCTTTGGCGGTGTCCGGGAGTCGGGCCGTCGACTCGAGGTTCGGTTGGAAGGTGCCACTTGTAGCTTCTGCTGTTAAAGCAGCGGTATACTCCTTGGTGCCGAGGGAAAGTTCGACCTTGCCATTAACCGTGATGACGCCGCGCGGACCGAGCATCTTGAGCTTATGGTAGGCATAATGTGGTACCGCGTTGAATCAAGCGAACACGGTTCGTCCGAGAAGTGCCTGATAATCACTACGAAAGGGGACGATGTCGAAGATTAACTCTTCGGCACGGTAATTGTCTGGTGATCCGAAGACTACCTCAAGGGCGATGGAGCCTGTACAGCTGGCCTCCACACCTGGTATAATACCTCTGAAGTGGTTTTAGTGGGCTTGATCACCGAATGATCGATGCCCATCTTGCGCACTATGTCCTGGTAAAGCAGGTTTAGACTGCTACCTCCATCCATAAGGACTCATGTGAGGTGGAACCCGTCAATTATTGGGTCAAGGAATAGTGCGGTTGGATTGCCTTGATTGGTGTTAACCGGACGATCCGTGCGGTTGAAGGTGATCGGCCCTAGTTTATATTGTGGGACGACTGGTTCCGTTAAGTCGACATCCCTAAGGGTGTGCGTCCGATCCGGGTTGGGAGTGTAGGTGCCGTTTACCACGTTCACCGTTTGGATTTGCGGGGGAAATTTCTTTTGCCCTCCTGTACTCGGTGATCTGGGCTCCTCGTCGCCATCATTGCTTTGAGACCCATTATCTTTGTTTTTGGCACCTGACCTGCCGGCTTGTTTGAAGACCCAGCATTCTCTGTTGGTATGATTGGCTGGTGTTCCTGGGGTGCCATGAATTTGGCATGGGTGGTCGAGTATGCGGTCCAGACTGGGCGAACCCGAATTGTCATTTTTGAGTGGCCCATTCCGCTGACTGGACTTAGAGCCCCTAAATCCGGCATTGACTGCCGTATCTTCGGCCTTTTCACCATTTTTGCGGCGCTTGTGTTTGTTGCATCGGGGTTTGCCGTTGCTATATCTGGCTTTTGATGTGCCAGGGTTGCTTGTTGTGTTGTTGCTACGGGCCAACCAGCTATCTTCGCCCGCGCAAAAGCGGGTCATGAGTGTCGTGAGGGCTGCCATGGATTTTGGCTTCTCTTGGGCGAGATGTTATGTTTAAAGGCCGCTAGGGCTTCGGCATCCGGATAGTCAACAATTTGGTTCTTTTTAGTTAGGAACCGAGTCCAGAATTTCCTGGCTGACTCTCCGGGCTGTTGTGTTATGTGACTTAAATCGTCAGCATCCGGTGGTCGCACATAAGTGCCCTGGAAGTTGTCCGGGAATGTGTCTGCCAGGTTCTCCCAACTTCCGATGGAGTTTGCCGGCAAGCTATTGAGCCAATGCCGAGACGGCCCCTTGAGTTTTAGCGGCAGATACTTGATGGCGTGTAGATCATCCCCGCGGGCCATGTGAATGTGGAGGAAGAAATCCTCTATCCATACCGCGGGGTCTGTAGTGTCGTCATATGATTCAATGTTCACGGGTTTAAAACCTTCTGGGAATTCATGATCCATTACTTCATCAGTGAAGCATAGCGGGTGTGCGGCGCCTCTGTGCCGGGCTATATCACGACGCAGTTCATACGAGTCTTGTCTGCTGTGTTTGGCCCGGCAGGATTTGCTTTTAGTATATCCGGTGTGACGGTTGTCGTCACGCGTTGGGGCACGCCCCCGTGATCCGTAGACCGATCTTTTATGTCCTGATTTGTTTTCCAATACTTCTTGCAGGTCCTGCGTGTTACCCCAGGCCTTGGTATTTTTGTTTAACTCGCGACGGGGTGCGGGCTGGACTTCGGCCTGATATGCCACTTTGTCTCGGCCACGAGGTGGTCGGTCAGCCACATCATACGCTGGGAGCATAGGCTTTAAAGCTTTCTCCTCGAGTTGGGGTAGCAACCTGCGTTTTGGGTAACTTTTGGTTGGGCGCTCGAGTTCGTATTCCTTGACTGCCAGGACCTCGGTCCATCTATCCGTTAGCAAATCTTGATCAGCCTGAAGCTGCTGCCGCTTTTTATTCAGGCTTTTTGTTGTGGCTATAGGCCGGCACTTGAAGCGCTCCTGCTCGACGGGATCCTTAGGCACGATAAATTCTTCGTCGCCGAGGCTCGCCTTGTCTTCAGAGAGGGACATGTAAGTGGCATCTTCTGATTGTCCGTCTGTCGCCTGTTTATTAGGGTTAGCTTGCCCATCCTCCTGCTCAAAGCCTGGCTGGAGGGGATTGTCTTTGTCTTCAGCACTATCCGCAGTGTTATTGTCTCTTGTGTCGGTATCGCTGCTTTTCCTATGGTGAGGCTTAGAGTGGCGCTGATGACGTCGGTGCTTAGATTGCTTCTCGAGGGGATTATCCCCCGTTTCCTTATTGCCATCGCTTTCTTTGGGGTTGTCCACCATGTATATATCATATGATGAGGTGGCCGTCCAGCGCCCTGTGGGCGGTGGTTCCTGTTCTTCTCCTGCATCGTCATCCATACCGTCAATGTCTTCGGAGCCGAAGTCGAGCATGTCGGATAAGTCGTCGACAATGGCTATTAAGTGGGTGGTGGGTGGGGGACGACTTTCTTCGTCGTCCGCTTCCCACTCAAGCCAGACACAGTTCGGCCAAGGGCCTCCTGACAAGGAGAGAGACCTTAATGAATTTAGCATATCGCCCAAGGGCAAGTGCTGAAAGATATCCGCGGAGGAAAACTCCATGATCGACGCCCAATCAGATTCGATAGGGACGGACGCAGGCGGTTTGGAGCCCGTGGCCGGGGACGAATCCAAGGGTCCGGCAACACAAGTCTCGTAGGAGGTGAAGTCAGTATTCGGCTCTATTGTCATTGAGTGTGCGGCCTCTGTGGCGGGGTCCATCGACCCGTAATCGGACGGCGCGATATGCTCTGGATCGAGGGCCGGAGTTGCCACATGGATGATCTCCCGAACACTGTCCGACGGCAGAGCTAAGTCATGCTCGTCGTGACTGTGCAGCGCACCTAACACGGGCTCGAATCCGTCGAAGACCAAGTCTCTGCGGATGTCAGCAGTATAGCTTAAGTTTCCAAACCTGACCTGATGGCCAGGGGCGTAGCTCTCGATCTGCTCCAGATGGCCAAGCGACTTGGCCCGCAGTGCGAAGCCGCCGAATATGAAGATCTATCTAGGGGGGAAAACCTCACCCTGGATCGCATCGTTGCCGATGATCGAAGGAGCCATCAAGCCTTATGGTGATGGCACAATCGAACTCTCAATTAAAGCACCAATGTCGGTGTCAAAACCGGCGGATCTTGGGTAGAGGGTCCCGAACTGTGCGTCTAAGGCGGATGGTAACAGGAGGCGGGGGACACAATGTTTACCCAGGTTTGGGCCCTCTCGATGGAGGCAATACCCTACTTCCTGCGTGATTGATCTTGATGATATGAGTATTACAAGAGTTGATCTACCACGAGATCGTAGAGGCTAAACCCTAGAAGCTAGCCTATGATTACGATTGTTCTTGTCCTACGGACTAAACCATCCGTTTTATACAGACACCGGAGGGGGCTAGGGTTACACAGAGTCAGTTACAAGGGAGGATATCTACATATCCGAATTGCCAAGCTTGCCTTCCATGCAAAGGAGAGTCCCACCCGGACACGGGACGAAGTCTTCAATCTTGTATCTTCATAGCCCAACAGTCCGGCCAAAGGATATAGTCTGGCTGTCCGGGGACCCCCTAATCCAGGACTCCCTCATCGACCATTTTGAGACTCCTCATCATGTCCATGATCGCATCCGGGACTCCGAACAAACTTCGGTCACGAAAACATACAACTCATAATACAAATCATCATCGAACATTAAGCGTGCGGACCCTACGGGTTCGAGAACTATGACATGACCGAGACACATCTCCAGTCAATAACCAATAGCGGAACCTGGATGCTCATGTTGGTTCCTACATATTCTACGGTGATCTTTATCGGTCAAATCGCATAATAACGTACGTCATTCCCTTTGTCATCGGTATGTTACTTGCCCGAGATTCGATCGTCGGTATCATCATACCTAGTTCAATCTCGTTACCGGCAAGTCTCTTTACTCGTTCAGTAATACATCATCCCGCAACTAACTCACTAGTCACATTGCTTGCAAGGCTTATAGTGATGTGCATTACCGAGAGGGCCCAGAGATACCTCTCCGATACCGTCGGGGAAAAATATATAGGGGTATGCATTTTCCCCTGACTCGTGCACGGACAAGCCAAGATTGGGGCACCATCTTAATTCAGAGATTGAAGGACCAAAAGATTTATCGAACCAACATGCAGTTTAGAGAGTCCAAAATCATGCCAGAGGAGCAAGAAATTGGCAAGAGAAGGGCCTCCCTTGCCTGACACGCAAGCCCGGCAAGGGGCGAGGCCACAGAAGCAGGCAACCCAGGCACCCCGTCAAGGTCTACCGCGGCTTGCGGGGGCATAACCACCCCACCACCCACTCAAGCACGACCCACATCGTCAATCAGTGCGGTGTCAAGCCACAGGATGATTAAGTGGCAGCCATTCGCCACATGGCAGCCATTTCCTACAGAAGAAACCCACAGATGATATCCGTCCTTCGACGTGTCAAGAGAACAGGCACGGAGCTGGCAAGATAGCCCGGTGATGTGACACTAAGCGGTGCATTTAATGCACCCTGTCAGCCCGCAGAGTTAGGTATGATAGCACTGTTTGCTATCATATCAGTGGATAATGACTACTTTGCCATTGTGGTGACCCCTTAATCTATAAAAGGAGGCCCATGGCACCTGTAGGAGGGGTTAGAAGATTAGAAAGTTGACGAACCCATACCACCATATGCGTGTAGTCCCTACAGCCCTACGGCAACCCCTGCCGGGAAAGTGTACTATGTTCCACCATCAATCCACCAAAGCAGGAGTAGGGTCTTACGCCTCGCGGCGGCCCGAACCTGGGTAAATCGCTTGTGTGCTCTCTACCGTGCTGTCGTGCACTAGTCTGCTCTTCGTGCAATGTGACTCCCTGCCGAACCAGCAAGGGGCCTCCTGGTCCCATAGGCGGCCGTGGATATCCCGTGACATCTATGGCGCACCAGGTAGGGGGCTCGCTTGCGTGAACCTGAAGGTGTGCGCAGCGCGTCATCTTCATCACCGTCTCCATCTTCGACGGTGCCATCAACTGTGGCTCCCACAAAGACGTAGAAGCAAAGCAGGGGGCCTCCCCCATGCTATCCTATCGCTCTCCGAGCTTCGCCGTGTCAATGGTTACATCCAAGACCACCGCTGGCGGCGGTAGATTTATCCCGACGGCTCATATGGCGTTCTCGCCATTTGGGCACCATCCGGAGGAAGGGGCACAAGACGTGCGGGCACGAGCTCCCTCCTTCCTGTCCCTCCTCCTGATCAGCAGTCGAGTTGATTTAGCCTCGTCGTCGTCGACATCGACGATTACCACGTGACGCTCGATCCAGTATTTCCCCCACTGTGGGTAATCCTGAGCAAAGCGCTGGTATGAGTTTGTCGATTGATGCCCCGGCAAGCATGCTTTGGCAAGGCTGCCTACATTGGCCCGACCCATGCGACGGCAGCCGCCGCACTGACTCGGGGGAAAGGGAGCAAAACGGGAAGAAGACCAGAGAAGCCCGGCATCGTGCCTCGATGCCCGCCAGCTGCAAGAAGTGCATGTTAATCCTTGCCGGGAATAAAGAAACCACCCGGTTGCCTTCTACTCCTCTAGGTGTCGCGGACGCGTCGAACGCGCGTGGCCCGTCAGAGGAAAAAGAAGTTTGGAAACGAAAGCTAAGTTCACGTTATCACTTCTTGTTGATGCGTTTCACATTTTTGCAGTCGTTTATCCCTTAACTCTAGTGAGTGTTTGTATTGAGAAATCCTTCATGCGACGGAACCTTGGCTAGTTTCTTTGATCACACCGGCATCCTGTCCAAAGCCACGCTCACAGGTCGAGAGGCTGCATCGAGAGCTACCTAGGAAAAACCTGCCGAGACGCATCCATGCCAAGATGACTATTAAGGGCCGGACCTCTACGACAATCGCAGCAATATGATATCGGCAGGCATCCAGAACATGGATAGGAATTGATCATACAAACATGCATATAGAGTTTAAAGGGATAAACACACATTTAAGGATCCAGCTAGGAGTATCAGTTTCATGCAAACACTAGAGATAGAACGACTAAACAAAATATATATATCATGTTTCATTATAGGGCCCCGTGGAGACGACTGTGGCCCGATACTTGGCCCTATGGCCAGGTGGAATAGCTTAAGCGCGAAGAACCCTGTCAGCGGGGAGCGGCCTTCCCCATAGGGGCAGCGACGTCAACACCTGTTGGCGGCTTCTTGAAGCCGTCATCAAGATCGAGCTCTAGGTGGCGACAGGTGATGTTGCTCAAGACCATGAAGAGGGCGTTGCGAGCGAGCTTCCATGACTCGGTCACGAAATGCTCGGCCCTCCCCTCTTCATGTACCTTCAGCTTGTCGACCAATTCGTTGAAGAAGAGCCCCAGCTTGACACTCGGGACCTCCTGCTCGCTGGCTGAGTAGACTGGGTCATCCATGCCCATCGCCGCAACTTGGGCGCCAAGACGTTCTGCAATGTCAACTCGGCTCTTGATCCAGAGGTTGTTCATGTCGACCTGATTCTTCAGCCTGTCCTCTGCATCTTTCTGGAGACGCTTGGCGGTTTCCAAATCCTTGGATAGCAATTGTTGCCGGGACTCAAGGGACTCCATCGACTGCTCCAGTGAGCCGATCCTTGCCTTCATGTCAGATATGTTTTCGTTGGCGGTTTCAAGGTTTTGGGTCTTGGAGGAGAGCTGCGAGTGAACATCGGCCAGGTGCAGCTCTGCCTGCCGTGCTTCTTCTTTGAGTGCCTCCACCTACTTGGCGCTCTCGGCAAGGTCTTTGTCAGTTTGGCCACGTGCCGGTCGAGCTCAGCCTTGGCGGAAGACACGGCGTCTGAACGTCTCCGTCGTATCTATAATTTTTGATTGTTCCATGCCAATATTCTAAAACTTTCATATACTTTTGGCAACTTTTTATACTATTTTTTGGACTAACATATTGATTCAGTGCCCGGTGCCAGTTTGTGTTTGTTGCATGTTTTTTGTTTCGCAGTAAATCCATATCAAACGGAGTCCAAACGGGGTAAAAACTAACGGAGATTTTTTTGGAATATATGTGATTTTTGGGAAGAAAAATCAACGCGAGACGATGGCCGAGGGTGCCACGAGGCAGGGGCGCGCTCGAGGGGGTCAGGCACGCCCTGGGCTCTTGTGGCCACCCTGTAAGGTGGTTGATGTCCTTCTATCGCCGCAAGAAAGCTAATATCTGGATAGAAATCATGTCCAAATTTCAGCCCAATCGGAGTTATGGATCTCCGAGAATATAAGAAACGGTGAAAGGGCAGAATCTGGAACGCTGAAATAGAGAGAGAGACAGAGAGACAGATCCAATCCCGGAGGGGCTCTCGCCCCTCTGCTGCCATGGAGGCCATGGACCAGAGGGGAAACCCTTCTCCCATCTAAGGAGAAGATCAAGAAGAATAAGAAGGGGGGCTCTCTCCCCCTCTCTTCTGGTGGCGCCGGAACGCCGCCGGGGCCATCATCATCACCGCAATCTACACCAACAACTTCACCGCCGTCATCACCAACTCTTCCCTCCTCTATGCAGCGGTGTAACCCCTCTTTTACCCGTTGTAATCTTTACTTAAACATGGTGCTCAACGCTATATATTATTTCCAAATGGTGTATGGCTATCCTATGATGTTTGAGTAGATCCGTTTTATCCTATGGGTTAATTGATGATCGTGATTGGTTTGAGTTGCATGTTTTATTATTGGAGTTGTCGTATGGTGCTCTCCGTGTCGCACAAGCGTGAGGGATCCCCTCTGTAGGGTTTGCAATATGTTCATGATTTGCTTATGGTGGGTGGCGTGAGTGATAGAAACACAGACCCGAGTAAGTTGGTTTTTTGTGTATGGGAATATAGAGGACTTGATGCCTTATAATGCTATGGTTGGTTTTACCTTAGTGATCTTTAGTAGTTGTAGATGCTTGCTAGAGTTCCAATCATAAGTGCATATGATCCAAGAAGAGAAAGTATGTTAGCTTACGCCTCTCACTCAAATAAAATTTCAATAGTGATTACCGGTCTAGTTATCGATTGCCTAGGGACAAATAACTTTCTTGTGTGACAACAAGCTCTCTACTAAAACTAACTTAGTTGTGTCTTTATCTACACATCACCTACTTTTTATTTACGCGCTCTTTATTATCTTGCCAACCTATCCAAAAACACCTACAAAATACTTCTAGTTTCACACTTGTTCTAGGTAAAGCAAACGTTAAGCGTGTGTAGAGTTGTATCGGTGGTCGATAGAACTTGAGGGAATATTTGTTCTACCTTTAGCTCCTCATTGGGTTCGACACTCTTACTTATCGCAAGAGGCTACAATTGATCCCCTATACTTGTGGGTTATCAGCATCCAAATCTTCAACAAGCTTCTTCAGCTGGGCAACATGGTTAGTGGCAAGGGTGTCTAGAGCAACCTTATGCTTCGCCTCCAACTCCTTGGTGCGTTGCTGCACCAGGGCCTCCAAATCTTTGTCTTTGGTGCGCAGGGTAGCTTCAAGGTTCTCCTCCCGAAGGGAGATCTCTCGCTGCCTGGCGTCCAAAGATGCCTTGTGATCTGCCAACCGTGTCTCACGAGCCGTGACATCCTACCTCGTCATATGGAGGGTCTCTTGTTGCCTCATGAGCGCCTTGAACTGCTTGTCATGCCATTGATACGTCTCCAACGTATCTATAATTTTTGATTGTTCCATGCTATTATATTATCCATCTAGGATGTTTATATGCATTTATATGCTATTTTATATGATTTTTGGGACTAGCCTATTAACCTAGAGCCTACTACCAGTTTCTGTTTTTTCCTTGTTTTTGAGCATCATAGAAAAGGAATATCAAACGGAGTCCAATTGACCCGAAAATTTACGGAGATTGTTTTTGGACAAGAAGAAGCCCATGGAGTACCGGAGATGGACCAGAAGAGTCCCGAGGCCACCACGAGGGTGGGGGCGCCCTACACCCTTGGGTGCGCCCCCTACCTCGTGGCCGCCTCATGGACCCCTCTGACTTGTTCCTGACGCCAAAGCCTCTTATATATCCCCAAAGTTCTAGAAAGAAACCTAGATCAGGAGATCCACCGCCGCAAGCCTCTATAGCCACCGAAAACCAATCTAGACCCGTTCCGGCACCCTGCCGGAGGGGGGAATCCCTCTCCGATGGCCATCTTCATCATATGGGCGCTCTCCATGATGAGGAGGGAGTAGTTCACCCTTGGGCTGAGGGTATGTACTAGTAGCTATGTGTTTGATCTCTCTCTCTCTCTCTCTTCTCTCTCTCTCTCTCTCTCTCTTTCTCGTGTTCTTGATTCGGCATGATCTTGATGTATCGCGAGCTTTGCTATTATAGTTGGATCTTATGATGTTTCTTCCCCTCTACTCTCTTGTAATGGATTGAGTTTTCCCTTTGAAGTTATCTTATCAGATTGAGTCTTTAAGGATTTGAGAACAATTGATGTATGTCTTGCTTGTGCTTATATGTGGTGATAAATGGGATATTCACGTGATCTACTTGATGTATGTTTTAGTGATCAACTTGCAGGTTCTGTGACCTTGTGAACTTATGCATAGGGGTTGGCACACGTTTTCGTTTTGACTCTCCGGTAGAAACTTTGGGGCACTCTTTGAAGTTCTTTGTGTTGGTTGAATAGATGAATCTGAGATTGTGTGATGCATATCGTATAATCGTACCCACGGATACTTGAGGTGACATTAGGGTTTTGGTTGATTTGTGTCTTAAGGTGTTATTCTAGTATGAACTCTAGGATAGATTGAACAAAAAGAATAGCTCCGTGTTATTTTACTACAGACTCTTGAATAGACCAATCAGAAAGGATAAATTTGAGGTGGTTTCATACCCTACAATAATCTCTTCGTTTGTTCTCCGCTATTAGTGACTTTGGAGTGACTCTTTGTTGCATTTTGAGGGATAGTTATATGATCCAATTATGTTATTATTATTGGGAGAACTTGCACTAGTGAAAGTATGAACCCTAGGCCTTGTTTCAACACATTGCAGTACCGTTTTCGCTCACTTTTATCACTAGTTACATTGCTGTTTTTTTTTCAGATTACAAAAACCTATATGTACCATCCATATTGCACTTGTATCACCATCTCTTCGCCGAACTAGTGCACCTATACAATTTACCATTGTATTGGGTATGTTGGGGACACAAGAGACTCTTTGTTATTTGGTTGCAGGGTTGTTTGAGATAGACCATCTTCATCCTACGCCTCCCACGGATTGATAAACCTTAGGTCATCCACTTGAGGGAAATTTGCTACTATCCTACAAATCTCTGCACTTGGAGGCCCAACAACGTCTACAAGAAGATTGTGTAGTAGACATCAAGCTCTTTTCTGACGCCGTTTCCGAGGAGGTTAGCGCTTGAAGGTATATCTTTAGATCTTGCAATCGAATCTTTTAGTTTCTTGTTTTATCACTAGTTTAGTCTATAAAAGAAAACTACAAAAAATGGAATTAAGGTTGCCTCATATGCTTCATATTTTTAATGTCTTTTGTGAAAATAAGGATTCTGATAATTGTGCCAAAGTGTTAGAAGAAGAATGTATTAAAATGTTTTGCACTAAATCTTTGGATGATGAGCATGATTGCAATGTTGTTAGTATGAGTTCTTTGAATATCCATGATGCTAATGATATGCAAAGCCACAAGCTTGGGGATGCTATGTTTTATGAAGATGATATATTTTGTCCCCCAAGTTTTGATGAGCAAATTTATTATGATGAAATTATCCCTCCTATCTATGATGATTATTGTGATAACATATATGCTATAAATAATAATGATATCCATGAAACTTGTCATCATGATTTTAACTTTCAATTGGATTATGCATCACATGATAGTTATTTTGTTGAGTTTTCTCCCACTACTATTCATGAGAAGAAATTTGCTTATGTGGAGACTAATAAAAATTCTATGCTGGTAGAATGTAGATCATGAAAAGAATGCTTTATGTGATGGTTATATTGTTGAATTCATTCATGATGCTACTGAAAAAATTATTATGAGGGAGGAATATATGCTTGTAGGAATTACAATGATATCAAGTTTCCTCTCTATGTGTTGAAAATCTTGAAGTTAACATTGTTTTACCTTCCTATGCAAGATGATTCTTGTTCCCACAAGTTCTTTGCTCATAAAATCCCTATGCATAGGAAGTGGGTCAGACTTAAATGTGCTTGTCATATGCTTCATGATGCTCCCATTATGTTTCAATTCTTATCTTCTATGTGAGCATCATTGAAATTATCATGCCTAGCTAAAAAGGCAATAAAGAAAAGCGCTTGTTGGGAGAGAACCCAACATTCACCCCTACTGGTTTTGTGTGTCCCCATGATTAAGCTAATGTATTAATCATGTTTTATAGCTTTTGTTTCAATAAAGTGCCAAGAAAAGCCTTTAGGATCCTCTTTGGTGATTGTTGTTTGATCTTGCTAATAAAAATAGAAAGTAGGCACTCACGAAAATAATTATCATTTTTTACCAGAGAGCGATAAAATACCAATTCCAACTGCAGTTGATCAATATACTTTTTATCCTAGTCGTCCTAATTTTTCAGAAATTTTGGAGTTACAAAAGTATTCAAAATCTCCAGATTACTACAGACTGTTTTGTTTTTGATAGATTCTGTTTTCATTCTGTTGTTTGCTTATTTTGATGAATCTATAAGTAGTATCAGTGGTTATGAACCATAGAGAAGTTGGAATACAATAGATATTACACCAATATGAATTTAGAATGAGTTCACAATAGTACCTAAGTGGTGATTTATTTTCTTATACTAACAGAGCTTACGAGTTTTCTGTTAAGTTTTGTGTTGTGAAGTTTTCAAGTTTTGGGTAAAGATTCGATGGACTATGGAATAACGAGTGGCAAGATCCTAAGCTTGGGGATGCCCAAGGCACCCCAAGGTAATATTCAAGGACAACCAAGAGCCTAAGCTTGGGGGTGCCCCGGATGGCATCCCCTCTTTCGTCTTCGTTCATAGGTAACTTTACTTGGAGCTATATTTTTATTCACCACATGATATGTGTTTTGCTTGGGGCGTCATTTTATTTTATTTTATTTCGCTTGCTGTTTGAATAATATCCCAAGATCTGAAATTATTAAATGTTAGAGAGTCTTCACATAGTTACATAATTATTCAACTACTCATTGATCGTCACTTATATCTTTTGAAGTAGTTTGTTGTTTGCTCTAGTGCTTCACTTATATCTTTTAGAGCACGACGGTAGTTTTATTTTATAGAAATTATTGATCTCTCATGCTTCACTTATATTATTTTGAGAGTCTTTTAGAATAGCATGGTAATTTTTTGTGGTTATGATATTAGTCCTAATATGATAGGCATCCAAGATGGGTATAATAAAAACTTTCATATATAGTGCATTGAATACTATGAGAAGTTTCATACTTGATGATTGTTTTGAGATATGAAGATGGTGATATTAGAGTCATGCTAGTTGAGTATTTGTGAATTTGAGAAATACTTATGTTGAGGTTTGCAAGTCCCGTAGCATGCACGTATGGTAACCGTTGTGTAACCAATTTGAAGCATGAGGTGTTTCTTTGATTGTCCTCCTTATGAGTGGCGGTCGGGGACGAGCGGTAGTCTTTTCCTACCAATTTATCCCCCTAGGAGCATGCGCGTAGTGCTTGGTTTTTGATGACTTGTAGATTTTTGCAATATGAGTTCTTTATGACTAATGTTGAGTCCATGGATTATACGCACTCTCACCCTTCCATCATTGCTAGCCTCTTCGGTACTGTGCATTGCCCTTTCTCACCTCGAGAGTTGGTGCAAACTTCGCCGGTGCATCCAAACCCCATGATATGATATGCTCTATCACACGTAAGCCTCCTTATATCTTCCTCAAAACAGCCACCATACCTACCTATTATGGCATTTCCGTAGCCATTCCGAGATATATTTCCATGCAACTTTCCACCGTTCCGTTTATTATGACATGTTTCATTATTGTCACATTGCCTTGCATGATCATGTAGTTGACATCGTATTTGTGGCAAAGTCACCGCTCATAATTTTTTATACATGTCACTCTTGAACCATTGCACATCCCGGTACACCGCCGGAAGCATTCATATAGAGTCATACTTTGTTCTAGTATCGAGTTGTAATTTTTGAGTTGTAAATAAATAGAAGTGTGATGATCATCATTATTAGAGCATTGTCCCGTGTGAGGAAATAAAAAAAGGAGAAAGGCCAAAAAAAGAGAAGACCCAAAAAAAACAAAAAACAAAAAATGAGAGAAAAAGAGAGAAGGGACAATGCTACTATCCTTTTACCACACTTGTGCTTCAAAGTAGCACCATGATCTTCATGATAGAGAGTCTCCTATGCTGTCACTTTCATATACTAGTGGGGATTTTCATTATAGAACTTGGCTTGTATATTCCAACAATGGGCTTCCTCAAAATTCCCTAGGTCTTCATGAGCAAGCAAGTTGGATGCACACCCACTTAGTTTCTTTTGTTGAGCTTTCATACATTTATAGCTCTAGTGCATCCGTTGCATGGAAATCCCTACTCCTCGCATTGACATCAATTGATGGGCATCTCCATAGCCCATTGATTAGCCACATCAATGTGAGACTTTCTCCTTTTTGTCTTCTCCACACAACCTCCATCATCATATTCTATTCCACCCATAGTGCTATGTCCATGGCCCGCGCGCATGTATTGCGTGAAAGTTGAAAAAGTTTGAGAATCCTAAAGTATGAAACAATTGCTTGCCTTGTCATCGAGGTTGTGCATGATGGGAGCATTTTGTGTGACGAAAATGAAGCATGGCCAAACTATATGATTTTGTAGGGATGAGCTTTCTTTGGCTATGTTATTTTGAGAAGACATAATTGCTTGGTCAATATGCTTGAAGTATTATTGTTTTTATGTCAATATTAAACTTTTGTCTTGAATCTTTCATATCTGAATATCCTTGCCACAATAAAGAAGATTACATTGATGAATATGTTAGGTAGCACTCTACATCAAAAATTCTGTTTTTATCACTTACCTACTCGAGGACGAGCAGGAATTAAGCTTGGGGATGCTTGATACGTCTCCAACGTATCTATAATTTTTTATTGTTCCATGCTATTATATTATCCATCTAGGATGTTTTATATGCATTTATATGCTATTTTATATGATTTTTGGGACTAACCTATTAACCTAGAGCCCAATGCCAGTTTCTATTTTTTTCCTTGTTTTTGAGTATCGCAGAAAAGGAATATCAAACGGAGTCCAATTGACCCAAAAATTTATGGAGTTTTTTTGGACCAGAAGAAGCCCACGGAGTACCAAAGATGGACCAGAAGAGTCCCGAGGCTACCATGAGGGTGGGGGCACGCCCTACCCCCCTGGGCGCGCCCCTACCTCATGGCCGCCTCGTGGACCCTCCTGACTTGTTCCTGACGCCAACACCTCTTATATATCCCCAAAGTTCCAGAAAGAAACCTAGATTGGGAGTTCCGCCGCTGCAAGCCTCCGTAGCCACCGAAAACCAATCTAGACCCATTCCGGCGCCCTGCTGGAGGGGGGAATCCCTCTCGCCATCTTCATCATCCCAGCGCTCTCCATGATGAGGAGGGAGTAGTTCACCCTCGGGGCTGAGGGTATGTACCAATAGCTATGTGCTTGATCTCTCTCTCTCTCTCTCTCTCGTGTTCTTGATTCGGCACGATCTTGATGTATTGCGAGCTTTGCTATTATAGTTGGATCTTATGATGTTTCTCCCCCTCTACTCTCTTGTAATGGATTGAGTTTTCCCTTTGAAGTTATCTTATCGGATTGAGTCTTTAAGGATTTGAGAACACTTGATGTATGTCTTGCATGTGCTTATGTGTGGTGACAATGGGATATTCACGTGATCTACTTGATCTATGTTTTGGTGATCAACATGCGGTTTCCCTGACCTTGTGAACTTATGCATAGGGGTTGGCACACGTTTTCGTCTTGACTCTCCGGTAGAAACTTTGGGGCACTCTTTGAAGTTCTTTGTGTTGGTTGAATAGATGAATATGAGATTGTGTGATGCATATCGTATAATCATACCCACGGATACTTGAGGTGACATTGGAGTATCTAGGTGGCATTAGGGTTTTGGTTGATTTGTGTCTTAAGGTGTTATTCTAGTATGAACTCTAGGATAGATTGAACGGAAAGAATAGCTTCGTGTTATTTTACTACAGACTCTTGAATAGATCGATCAGAAAGGATAACTTTCAGGTGGTTTCATACCCTACAATAATCTCTTCATTTGTTCTCCGCTATTAGTGACTTTGGAGTGACTCTTTGTTGCATGCTGAGGAATAGTTATATGATCCAATTATGTTATTATTGTTGAGAGAACTTGCACTAGTGAAAGTATGAACCCTAGGCCTTGTTTCAACACATTGCAATACCGTTTTGCCTCACTTTTATCATTAGTTACCTTGTTGTTTTTATATTTTCAGATTACAAAAACCTGTATCTACCATCCATATTGCACTTGTATCACCATCTCTTCGCTGAAATAGTGCACCTATACAATTTACCATTGTGTTGGGTGTGTTGGCGACACAAGAGACTCTTTGTTATTTGGTTGCAGGGTTGTTTGAGAGAGACCATCTTCATCCTACGCCTCCCACAGATTCATAAACCTTAGGTCATCCACTTGAGGGAAATTTGCTACTATCCTACAAACCTCTGCACTTGGAGGCCCAACAACGTCTACAAGAAGAAGGTTGTGTAGTAGACATCAGCCATACGCGCAGATCCAGGCACTTGTCTTTCAACTTCTGATCTACCTTGCCGGCGGATTTGTGCTTTTCCTTAAGCTCTTGCCACTTCAGACAGTGTCGGTGTGGGAGTCCTGGATTAGGGGGTCTCCGGACAGCCAGGCTATATCCTTTGGCCGGACTGTTAGACTATTAAGATACAAGATTGAAGACTTTGTCTCGTGTCCGGATGGGACTCTACTTGGCGTGGAAGGCAAGCGAGGCAATACGGATATGTATATCTCCTCCTTTGTAACTGACCTTGTGTAACCCTAAGTGCCGAAGATGGCAATAATCCCCTCCAACACGATTTAGGACAGGAGGATGGAGAGGCCAGCCCTTCTGAGAGAGCGGCAGATGAGGAGGATGATGATTACATGCCTCCCTCCGAAGACGAGGCAAGCCTCGACGATGACGAATTCGTCGTGCCAGAGGATCCCGTCGAACAAGAGCGCTTCAAGCGCCAGCTTATAGCCATGGCAAATAGCCTTAAGAAAAAGCAGCAAAAGCTCCAAGCTGATCAAGATCTGCTAGCTGACAGATGGACTGAAGTCCTCGCGACCGAGGAATACAAACTCGAACGCCCCTCCAAGAGTTACCCAAAACGCAGGTTGCTACCCCGACTGGAGGAAGAAGCGTATGACGCGGCTGATCGGCCACCTCGTGGCCGCGATAGGGACGCATTCCAGCCAAAAGCTCAGCCTGCACCCCGACGCCATTCAAATAAAAAGGCATGGGGAAATATGCCAGACCTGCGAGACGTATTAGAGGACAAAGCAAAACATGAAAGATCAATCTACGGATCACAAGGGCGCGCCACTATGCGAGACGATAAACGTCACACCGGATACAGTAAAAGTAAATCCGGCCAGGCCGAACACAGCGGGCAAGACTCATTGGAGCTGCGTCGTGATATAGCCCAGTACAGAGGCGCCGCACACCCCTTATGCTTCACAGACGAAGTAATGGATCATCAAATCCTAGAGGGTTTCAAACCCGTAAATATAGAATCATACGACGGCACAACAGATCCTGCGGTATGGATCGAGGATTTCCTCCTGCATATCCACATGGCACGCGGTGATGATCTACACGCCATTAAATACCTCCCACTCAAACTCAAAGGACCAGCTCGGCATTGGCTCAATGGCTTGCCAGCATAGTCCATTGGCTATTGGGAGGATCTGGAAGCCGCATTCCTTGAAAACTTTCAGGGCACTTATGTGCGACCACCAGATGTCGATGACTTCAGCCACATAATTCAGCAGCCAGAGGAATCGGCCAGGCAATTCTAGACATGGTTCCTAACAAAGAAAAATCAAATCGTCGATTGTCCGGATGCAGAGGCTCTAGCAGCTTTCAAGCACAACATCCGTGACAAGTGGCTAGCCCGGCACCTTGGTCAGGAAAAGCCGAAATCTATGGCAGCCCTCACGACACTCATGACCCGCTTTTGCGCGGGAGAAGGCAGCTGGCTGGCTCGCAGTAACAACATATCAAAGAATCATGGTACTTCAGATACCAAGGACGGCAGTAGCAGGTCACGTCGCAACAAACATAAGCGCCGCATTAACAGCGACAATACCGAGGATACGGCAGCCAATGCTGGATTCAAGGCTCTAAACCCGGTCAGCGAAAAAATCCATTTAAAAGAAGCACTCCGGGCCCGTCCAGTTTGGACCGTATACTTGATCGCTCGTGTCAAATACACGGCACCCCCGACAAGCCAGCCAACCACACCAATAGGGATTGTTGGGTGTTCAAGCAGGCCGGCAAGTTAATTGCCGAAAACAAAGATAAGGGGCCACATAGCGATGACGAGGAGGAGCCCCGGCAGCCGAATACCAAAGGACAGAAGAGGTTCCCCCCACAAGTGCGGACGGTGAACATGATATACGCAACCCACATCCCCAAGAGAGAGCGGAAGCGTGCGCTCATGGACGTATATGCATTGGAGCCAGTCGCCCCAAAGTTCAACCCATGGTCCTCCTATCCGATCACCTTCGATCGCAGGGACCACCCCACTAGTATCCGTCATGGCGGATTCACCGCACTGGTCTTAGACCCAATCATTGACGGATTTCACCTCACTCGAGTCCTTATGGATGGCGGCAGCAGCCTGAACTTGCTTTACCAGGACACGGTGCGCAAAATGGGTATAGACCCCTCAAGGATCAAACCCACAAAAACGACCTTTAAAGGCGTCATACCAGGTGTAGAGGCCCATTGCACAGGCTCAGTCACACTGCAAGTGGTTTTTGGATCCCCGGATAACTTCCGAAGTGAAAAGTTAATCTTCGATATAGTCCCGTTCCGTAGTGGTTATCACACACTGCTCGGGCGAACCGCATTTGCGAAATTCAATGCGGTACCGCATTATGCATACCTCAAGCTCAAGATGCCAGGACCTCAGGGGGTTATTAGAGTTAATGGAAACACAGAGCGCTCTCTCCGAACGGAGGAGCACACTGCGGCCCTCGCAGCGGAAGCGCAAAGCAGCCTCTTAAGGCAATCCACTAGTTCGATGTTTAAAGACCCGAACACCTTCAAGCGCGCCCGGAGTAATCGGCAACAGGACCGCCTGTCACATTCTGAGCTCACATAGTAATGCGGCCCCCACCCTGGCCCAAGCCAAACGGCGAAACTCGTGCCACGCGTACATAACTATGCATTAAAAATACCATGGGCACAGGTAGGGAGGGGGTACGACTACGGCACGCCCCAAGACGCGGCTTAAACCGCACTAGGGGCTTCCAGCTTTGTTATTTTTCTCTCTTTCAGGACATTAATCTCTGGAAACCTTGTCCGGCAGCATGATTGCCGAACACATGATGCAGCAACCAAGGAGGCAGAAAGCTACATCACACCACGGAATTCCCAGGTGGATTACGATAACGAGTTAAATACTTGCCTTAATATTATTCCGCAACTTGCCCTTGGAGGGGACATAGTCCTACTTTTTGCTTATTTGCACTGTATGTATCATTCTGCTTTAACGCACCTTTTTGAATAAACAATGCATAGCATTAAGACTATTATTGCATTCGTCTTTATATATATATATATATATATATATATATATATATATGTTCATTCATGACATCCAGCACCCGTACACTCTGGTATGGCCAATACGCTAGGGGCTTAAGCATACCCCACAATACAGCGTGAGAAGTCCGGACACTTTCAACAGTGCGGCACCCCGAACTTATAGCATTATATGCATCAGCTCCGAATCATGTCTTGGGTCAATAGTTGGGTTTGCCCGGCTCCCATGTTTTGGTACCTTATGTTCCGCTATATCGGCTAAGGTAGCACTGGGAGAACTACTGCGATTGTGCCCCGGTTCTCTGGGCTAAGCACCTCAGTAGAGAAAGCTAAAACTGACTGTCATGATAAGGCGAGAGACTGGTCGCTGTTCGAGAGGTTTTCGAGTCCGTAAAGACTTATGCTGCTTAGAGCGAGGAATCGGCCCTGTCCGGCTTAAGGCATGTATCGCGCCCCAGATTCGGCCTTCCGAATACTAGGGGCTTCGCCGAAAATTAAAATTATAGAATTCTATGGCTAAGTGAGAGTGATAACGCATTATAGTCTGATTGCCTTGTTCGTTGTGCTGAGCACCTCCCTCGAAGGACCCAAAAATGGGAACAAGAGTGCTCAGGTTTATCCCGAACACCCCAACACTCGTGGCATGGGGGCAGAAGCCGACGACTAGCCATCTCTCAGATTTGATAAACAGCCGAATGGAAGGTAATATTTTAAATTCAAACAAGCATTGCATAGCGCATATGAACAAGTTTTCATAAATACAGGATTACATGAGCGAATTTACTCGAATACTATATCTTTTGTACACTCGTCCGCTATGAGATGAGCACCCTTCAGGACACCCTCATAGTACATCTCGGGGTGGCGATGCTCCTTGCCCTCCGGCGGCCCTTCCTTAATCAGCTTCACGGCGTCCAGCTTGGCCCATTGCACCTTCACACGGGCGAAAGCCCGGCGTGCACCTTCGATGCAGACGGACCGCTTGATGACTTCCAACCGTGGGAAGGCATCCACAAGCCGCCTCACCAGGCCGAAGTAGCTGTTGGGAAGGGTGTCGCCAGGCCATATCCGGACTATAAAGCCCTTCATGGCATATTCGACCACCTTGTGTAGCTCCACCAGTTGCTTCAGCTGGTCGCTCAGAGGCATCGGGTGTTCGGTCCTAGTATACTAAGACCAGAACAGCTTCTCCATTGAGCTTCCCTCCTCGGCTTGGTAAAACTATGCGGCATCCGACACGCTGCGGGGCAAATCTGCGAATGCTCCTGGAGAGCTCCGGATTCGGGTAAGTAACAGGTAATTTACTTTCACATGCTTGCTTTGCATATAGAATGCCTTACCCGCCGCTATCTTCTTCATCACATCAATCTCCTGGAGGGCCTTTTGGGCTTCGGCCTTGGCATTCTTTGCACTCTCGAGGGCCGCGGCAAGCTCGGACTCTCGCGTCTTCAAGTCAAGCTCCAACGTGCTTTGTCATGAGAGCATGGAGCTCTTGCTCCACCTTGCCCACCCGAGCCTCATGCCTTTCCCGCTAGGTGCGCTCCTTGGCCGCTTTGTTTTCGGCCTCGGATAGCGCTTGCTTCAGGGTCGCCACCTCGGTCGTGGCCCCTGGCAAATTTACGATGATCCTGTCATTTTGCAATCGCATTCTTTTTATATATATCCATAGACTAGGTACTACTTACCTTTGTTCTCCTCGAGCTGCCTCTTGGCAAGGTCGAGCTCGTCCTTGGACCCTTTAAGGTCCTGCTTCAGTGCGGCGACCTCCGCAATCAGTGCGGCAGATGCCAGTAGCGAAGCCTACATACGCATATTGAGATACTTATGTTAGACTCCTGCGATATTGTTTGATCCTCTGTTCTGCTATTCTTTGTGAACACCGAACAGAGCATCAGGGGCTACTGTCTATGCGGTAATATTTTCCCCATATTTCAAAAACTTACCTCAAAGCCTATTAGAAGGCTGGCACAGGCTTCAGTCAGTCCGCTCTTGGCGGAATGAACCTTCATCAATGGAAGCGCTGCGAAGCACTCCCAGCAGATTGTCCGGTGCCTCTAGATGGACAGAGGTCACCCGCACAGGCGTCTTGTCCCTCTTGGAAGGAGGCCGCATGCCCGAGTCTGGAACCACTGGCTGGCACAGGCTTCAGTCAGTCCGCTCTTGGCGGAATGAACCTTCATCAATGGAAGCGCTGCGAAGCACTCCCAGCAGATTGTCCGGTGCCTCTAGATGGACAGAGGTCACCCGCACAGGCGTCTTGTCCCTCTTGGAAGGAGGCCGCATGCCCGAGTCTGGAACCACTGGAGGTTCCAACGCGGTGTTCGGCTGAGGGCCAAACTCGGAGCCCTCGGGGGCCTTGTTCCCTTAGCTCCCGGAGTCCGGAAGGTCGCCTTGAGGCGCCTCCAGGACTGTCTCCCCTCGACCCGGTGCCTCTTGAGACAATACCTCGGTGTTGTCCGTAGGGCAAGGGGAGGTGGCGGTCGGAAGTGGATCACTATCCATATCCGACAAGCCCAGGGAGCCGTCCGACGATACGTCGATACGGGCTCGTGGCGGTCTACATGGTCATAATTCGGCGTTAGGAGAGGTAGTGCGACAAAGGTATGCTATGAGTTACTCTGGCATCCGAATACTTATGACTTCGCCAGGGGCTTGGCCCTGAGCAGCCACTCGTCTTCGCCTTTGGCGGCAGTGGTGGAGAAGTCCGGAAGGAGAGTCCTTCCCTTCTTGGACCCTTTGGCCTCCCTGATTGGGGTGGCCTTCCTTTTCTTGTCTCCCCCGACTGGAGGGGGAGCATCTTCATCTTCCTCCTCGTCTTCGGGGGAGGAGTGTGTCGTGGAGTTATTGGACGATAAGTCCGATAATGCCTAGCGCCAGGAACTCTTTCGGGTTCCCTTGGCCTTCTTGGTCTTCTCCGGCACCTTGTAAGGAGCCAGAGTCAGCATCTCCGTCAGGAGAGCGTCCGCAGTGTCTTCGGGCAGAGGGGCCGGACAGTTAATCTGCCCCGACGTCTCCACCCAGTCCTGTCAAAGGCATGGAGATCAGACCCCGCACATGGTTAAGCTAGGGGAAATAGATATCCTACCAGATGTATGGAACTCACCGAATGCGCTCGGCGCTTCGCGCTTAACCCGCGATCCTCGGTGAGAGAGGAAGGGACCTCTGCGCCCTTGAACAGCACCTTCCAGACGTCCTTGTGCGTCGTGTCGAAGAGCTCTCTCAGAGTCTGGTGCCGGGACGGGTCGAACTCCCACAAGTTGAAGTCCCGTTATTGGCACGGGAGGATCCGGCGGACGAGCATGACCTGGACTATGTTGACAAGCTTGAGCTTCTTGCTTGCCATGTTCAGGATACATTTCTGGAGTCCGTCCAGCTCCACCGATGAACCCCACGACAAGCCCTTCTCTTTCCAGGAAGTGAGCCGTGTGGGGAATCCGGATCGAAACTGGGGGGCAGCCACCCATTTGGTGTCGCGCGGCTCGGTGATGTAGAACCATGCTGATTGCCACCCCTTTATGGTCTCCACGAAGGAGCCTTCAAGCCATATAATGTTGGGCATCTTGCCCACCATGGCTCCGCCGCATTCTGCTTGTTGGCCGCCCACCACCTTCGGCTTGATATTGAAGGTCTTTAACCATAGGCCAAAGTGGGGCCGGATGCAGAGGAAAGCCTCACACACGACGATGAACGCCGAAATATTGAGGACGAAGTTCGGGGCCAGATCATGAAAGTCTAGCCCATAGTAGAACATGAGACCACAGACGAATGGATGGAGGGGAAACCCCAGTCCGCGGAGGAAGTGGTGGAGGAATACTACCCTCTCGTGAGGTTCAGGGGTAGGAACGATCTGCCCCGCAGCGGGCAGCCGATGCGCGATATTCGCGGCCAAGTATCCGGCTCCGCGCAGCTTCTTGATGTGTCCCTCCGTAAAGGAGGAAGCCATCCATTTGCCTCCCGCTCCAGACATGATTGGAGAAGGTTGGGGGGAGGATGTGGGCTTGGGCGTTGGAGCTCGAGTGCACAAGAGTGGATGAGCAAGGAGGAAGAAGGCGTGAGTAGAAAAAGGTAAACCTTGTCCCTTTATAAGGGCGGCCGAAACTATGCGCCCCCACCAGCCTGGTAAAACTCGCTTATCCCCCAAGAGCCGTAATCGATGGCGCGGTTGGGTTACCCATGCTCGTATTGATGAGAATCCCGTGATAAGGGGAACACGATCTCTGCTTTGACAAGACGTGTCAAGAAACTGCCTCGCGTTGTGTGCAGGGCTAGTTAAAGGAAACGGTTCGAAATAATTACCAGGCCATGGCATAATGTCATGTTGCCAAAACGTCTCAGCAGATTAGATTTGTGGAAATATTATTCTCTCTACGGTGGTATGTGGAACTTATTTTGCAGGGTCAGACACTATCCTTGTATTCAAATTCTTCCGTGATGTATTCGGAGGAGGAACCCGCCTTGCAATGCTGAAGACAACACTGCGCGTCGGACTCATCGTCATTGAAGCCTAGTTCAGGGGCTACTATGGGAGTCCTGGATTAGGGGGTCTCCGGACAGCCGGACTATATCCTTTGGCCGGACTGTTAGACTATGAAGATACAAGATTGAAGATTTCGTCTCGTGTCCGGATGGGACTCTACTTGGCGTGGAAGGAAAGCTAGGCAATACGAATATGTATATCTCCTCCTTTGTAACCGACCTCGTGCAACCCAAACCCTCTCTGGTGTCTATATAAACCGGAGGGTTTAAGTCCGTAGGACAACAGACAATCATACCATAGGCTAGGTTCTAGGGTTTAGCCTCTCAGATCTCGTTGTAGATCAACTCTTGTAATACCCATATCATCAAGAATAAATCAAGCAGGACGTAGGGTTTTACCTCCATCAAGAGGGCCCGAACCTGGGTAAAACATCGTGTCCCCTGCCTCCTGTTACCATCCGCCTAGACGCATAGTTCGGGACCCCCTACCCGAGATCCGCCGGTTTGGACACCGACAGTCGGGCCTGCATTTCCTTCACGCCCGCCACCATGGACTCTATGAAGGAAAAATCCATGGTGATGGCAGCTGAGTTGTTGGCCTCCCCGCCTCCCAGATGCAGCGGTGCCAGAAGGCGCTGAAGCTCTTCGTCGAGCTCTGCGTCTGTCAGAAATAGGCCCGGGGCTCCGATATTAGGCGGTGGCAGCACCATAGCCAATGCATTTAAGGAAGATGGCAGGGCCTCATTGACGTCCCCGGAAGAAGGGAGTGGACCCATGGTTTGAAGAGGAATCTTCGCCTAGATAACCACTTCCTCTACCGGGGCGCTCTCCAGAGAGTGCTCCACCACTGCCAAGGAACTTTGTGTTTCCCCGGCAGCGGGATCCCGCCCCTCAACAGCTGCGAGCTTCACGGCCTCATCCACGACAGACCTCCTCATGTCAGCCACCATCTCCAGCAAATCTCATTCTTCAGTTTTGGGGGCTGCATGCAGGAGGGCTAGGAAGCAGTGAAGAAACAGAAATCTCAAGCGAATGAAGAAACCGGTGGAGAAAACCAGAGTATAAAAGAAAAGAAGGGTTCAGCCAGGTACCTGGGGAAGTCTGCCGGGCAGGGGGCTCCATTTTCCCAACAACAGTTGTTGCCGGGTCCCAAGCCTCATCCTCTGCCGGGGTGGGCTCGGCAGCCTTCTGCACTGTCTCTACCGTGGGGGATTCCACAATGACCTCTTCAGCTTGAGCGATGCTACCTCTTGAGCACTGCGTTGGTTTTCCCCGAGAGGAGGGGATGATGTACCAAAGCAGCGTAAGTATTTCCCTCAGTTTTTGAGAACCAAGGTACCAATCCAGTAGGAGGCTACGTGCGAGTCCCTCGCACCTGCACAAAACAAATAAATCCTTGCAACCAACGCAAATAGGGGTTGTCAATCCCTATAGGTCCACTTACGAGAGTGAGATCTGCTAGATATGATAAGATGATATTTTTGGTATTTTTATGATAAAGATGCAAAGTAAAATAAAGGCAAAGGAAATAGCAAAGGAAATAACTAAGTAGTAGGAGATTAATATGATGAAGATAGACCCGGGGGTCATAGGTTTCACTAGTGGCTTCTCTCAAGAGCATAAGTATTCTACGGTGGGTGAACAAATTACTGTTAAGAAATTGACAAAATTGAGCATAGTTATGAGAATATCTAGGTATGATCATGTATATAGGCATCACGTCCGAGACAAGTAGACCGACTCCTGCCTGCATCTACTACTATTACTCCACTCATCGACTGCTATCTAGCATGCATCTAGAGTATTAAGTTAAAAGCAGAGTAACACCTTAAGCAAGATGACATGATGTAGAGAGATAGACTCATGCAATATGAAGAAAACCCCATCTTGTTATCCTTGATGGCAATAATACAATATGTGCCTTGCTACCCTTACTGTCACCGGGAAAGGACACCACAAGATTGAACCCAAAGCTAAGCACTTCTCCCATTGCAAGAAAGATCAATCTAGTAGGCCAAACCAAACTGATAATTCGAAGAGACTTGCAAAGATAACCAATCATACATAAAAGAATTCAGAAAAGATTAAAATATTATTCATAGATAGACTTGATCATAAACCCACAATTCATCGGTCTCAACAAACACACTGCAAAAAGAAGATTACATCGAATAGATCTCCACAAGAGAGGGGGAGAACATTGTATTGAGATCCAAAAAGAGAGAAAAAGCCATCTAGCTACTAACTATGGACCCGTAGGTCTGAGGTGAACTACTCACACTTCATCGGAGGGGCTATGGTGTTGATGTCAAATCCCTCCGTGATCGATGCCCCCTCCGGCGGAGCTCCGGAATAGGCCCCAAGATGGGGTCTCGTGGATACAGAAAGTTACGACGGTGGAATTAGGGTTTTGGCTCCTGTCTGATCGTTTGGGGGTACGTGGATATATATATAGGAGGAAGGAGTACGTCGGTGGAGCAACAGGGGGCCCACGAGGGTGGAGGGCGCGCCTGGTGGGGGTGGGCGCGCCCTCCTACCTCGTGGCCTCCTCTTTTCTTTCTTGACGCAGGGTCCAAGTCTCCCGGGTCTTGTTCATTGAGAAAATCATGTTCCCGAAGGTTTCATTCCGTTTGGACTCTGTTTGATAATCCTTTTCTTCGAAACCCTAAAATAGGCAAAAAAAAGCAATTCTGGGCTGGGCCTCCGGTTAATAGGTTATTCCCAAAAATAATATAAAAGTGGATAATAAAGCCCAATAATGTCCAAAACAATAGATAATATAGCATGGAGCAATCAAAAATTATAGATACGTTGGAGACGTATCAGGCATCCCCAAGCTTAATTCCTGCTCGTCCTCGAGTAGGTAAATGATAAAAATGGATTTTTTTATGCGGAGTGCTACTTGGCATAATTTTAATGTAATTCTTCTTAATTGTGGTATGAATATTCAGATCCGAAAGATTCAAGACAAAAGTTCATATTGACATAAAAATAATAATACTTCAAGCATACTAACAAAGCAATTATGTCTTCTCAAAATAACATGGCCAAAGGAAGATCATCCCTACAAAATCATATGGTTTAGTCATGTTTCATTTTCGTCACACAAGAATGCTCTCATCATGCACAACCCCGATGACAAGCCAAGCAATTGTTTCATACTTTAGTAATCTCAAACCTATAAACTTTCACGCAATATATGAGCGCGAGCCATGGACATAGCACTATAGGTGGAATAGAAAATAATGAGGGGGGTTATGTGGAGAAGACAAAAGAGGAGAAAGTCTCACATCAACGAGGCTAATCAATGGGCTATGGAGATGCCCACCGATTGATGTTAATGCAAGGAGTAGGGATTGCCATGCAATGGATGCACTAGAGCTATAAATGTATGAAAGCTCAACAAAAGAAACTAGTGGGTGTGCATCCAACTTGCTTGCTCACGAAGACCTAGGGCACTTGAGGAGGCCCATTGTTGGAATATACAAGCCAAGTTCTATAATGAAAATTCCCACTAGTATATGAAAGTGACAAAACAAGAGACTCTCTAACATGAAGATTACGGTGCTACTTTGAAGCACAAGTGTGGCAAAGGATAGTAACATTGTCCCTTCTCTCTTTTTCTCTCATTTTTTTGGGCCTTCTCTTTTTTATGGCCTTTCTCCTTTTTTTATATATTCCTCACTTGGGACAATGCTCTAGAAAATGATGATCATCACACTTCTATTTATTTACAACTCAATGATTACAACTCGATACTAGAACAAAGTATGACTCTATATGAATGCCTCCGGCGGTGTACCGGGATATGCAATAGACCAAGAGTGACATGTATGAAAGAATTATGAACGGTGGCTTTGCCACAAATACTATGTCGACTACATGATCATGCTAAGCAATATGACAATGATGAATGTGTCATGATGAACAGAATGGTGGGAAGTTGCATGGCAATATATCTCGGAATGGCTATGGAAATGCCATAATAGGTAGGTATGGTGGCTGTTTTGAGGAAGATATAAGGGGGTTTATGTGTGAAAGAGTGTATCATATCACGGGGTTTGGATGCACCGGCGAAGTTTGCGCCAACTCTCAATGTGAGAAAGGGCAATGCACGGTACCGAAGAGGATAGCAAGGATGGAAGGGTGAGAGTGTGTATAATCCATGGACTCAACATTAGTCATAAAGAACTCACATTATTATTGCAAAAATCTACAAGTCATAAAAAACCTCGGTACTACGCGCATGCTCCTAGGGGGTAGATTGGTAGGAAAAGACCATCGCTCGTCCCCGGCCGCCACTCATAAGGAAGACAATCAAATAACACCTCATGTTTCAAATTTGTTGCATATAGTTTACCATACGTGCATTCTATGGGACTTGCAAACTTCAACACAAGCATTTATAAATTTCACAACTACTCAACTAGCATGACTTTGATATTATTACCTCTATATATCAAAACAATCATCAAGCATCAAACTTCTCTTAGTATTCAAAACACTCTTAAGAAAATTTTACTAATCTTGAATACCTAGCATATTAGGATTTTAATCAAATTACCATTCTATTAATACTCTCAAAATAATGTAAGTGAAGCATGAGAGATCAATAGTTTCTATAAAAAACTCCACCACCGTGCTCTAAAAGATATAAGTGAAGTACTGGAGCAAAACTATATAACTCAAAAGATATAAGTGAAGCACATAGAGTATTCTAACAAATTCCAAATCATGTATGGCTCTCTCAAAAGGTGTGTACATCAAGGATGATTGTGGTAAACTAACAAGCAAAGACTCAAATAATACAAGACGCTCCAAGCAAAACACATATCATGTGGTAAATAAAAATATAGCTCCAAGTAAAGTAACCGATAGAAGTAGACAAAAGAGGGGATGCCTTCCGGCGCATCCCCAAGCTTTGGCTTTTAGGTGTCCTTAGATTATCTTGGGGGTGCCATGGGCATCCCCAAGCTTAGACTCTTGCCACTCCTTGTTCCATAATCCATCAAATCTTTACCCAAAACTTGAAAACTTCACAACACAAAACTTAAAGTAGAAAATCTCGTGAGCTCCGTTAGCGAAAGAAAATAAAAGACCACTTCAAGGTACTGTAATGAAATCGTTCTTTATTTATATTGGTGTTGTACCTACTATATTCCAACTTCTCTATGGTTTATAAACTATTTTACTAGCCATAGATTCATCAAAATAAGCAAACAACAAACGAAAAACAGAATCTGTCAAAAACAGAACAGTCTGTAGTAATCTG
The DNA here is from genome assembly GCF_018294505.1 of Triticum aestivum. Lineage (NCBI taxonomy): Eukaryota > Viridiplantae > Streptophyta > Magnoliopsida > Poales > Poaceae > Triticum > Triticum aestivum. Next base: position 487,089,914 of record NC_057800.1, read on the forward strand.
TAGCTAGCGCAAGATCTGGAACCCCAAAAATTCTAAAATAAATTGATGGACGTGAGGAATTTATCTATTAAACATCTGCAAAAATAATTAACTAAATATCACTTTCCAAATAAAAATGGCAGTAGTTCTCGTGAGTGCTAAAGTTTCTTTTTTTAGAGCAAGTTCAACAAGACTTTCCCCAAGTCTTCCCAACGGTTCTACTTGGCACAAACACTAATTAAACACAAAAAACACAAGCAAAACAGAGGCTAGATAAATTATTTATTACTAAACAGGAGCAAAAAGCAAGGAATAAAAATAAAATTGGGTTGCCTCCCAACAAGCGCTATTGTTTAACGCCCCTAGCTAGGCATAACAATCACGAATAGATCTAGGTATTGCCATAATAGTAAGATAGATTATTAAGGCTCATTTCATATTCTCTACATTCGGCAGCAAGTTTTCTTTGAGGCAAGCAAAAGTAATCAAAAGGGCTAAATTTAATGGGACAAAAGTCCCCAAGATCAACCTTGGGAGGTATAGGTTCCTCCTTTGGTCCATCATATTGCACAACCAATTCATCATTATAAGCATTCTTTTGACAGAACTTTGTGAGCCTATATTCAAGAGAATATCCTAGTTCATTATTTCGAATAGCCAAATCATCATTAAGTTCAGAAATTCTATCAACTAAAACATTGGTAGGAACCCTTTTTCTAAGATTTTCTTTGAAAGCAACATAATCTAGAGATTGAAAGCGCATTATTTCTTCTTGATCAAAGAGGATAGCCTCTATGGGAGGACGGCAACCGTCCACCCTATAATGTGCAAATATTTCTTTGGCCTCTTTTAGTATGAATCTAAACTCATGAGCCAAAAAGATAATAGCGGCATGCTTAACAGAAGAATGCTCAATATTAGAGAATTCCAGGAAAATCCTGTGTATAGAAGGATGCATGTGCATGAATTGTCTTTCAAGCTCAACTACAAGCATGGAAATAGCGTCCGCAAGACTACTAGTTCTATGAATAATAGAACTACCCATAGAAGGTAAAGCACCGACACAAGTAAAGAAATCTTGAATAACTCCTTTTCCAATAATATTACCACTACCAACACGGAATCTTTTTATATGTGAGATAGTGGGTTCTTTAGTAGGAGCATCAGAATTATTATCGACAATAGTTTCCCCAATTTCAGACATAGAAGCAGAAGGTAAAGGACTAGCCATAATGACAAGCAAACAAACTAACACACAAGCAAACAAAAAGCAAGCGAACAAAAGAGGCAAATAGAGAGGGAGGATAGACAGAGAGGGCGAATAAAATGGCAAGGGTGAAGTGGGGGAGAGGAAAACGAGAGGCAAATGGCAAATAATGTAATGCGGGAGATAAGGGTATGTAATGGGTACTTGGTATGTTGACTTTTGCGTAGACCTCCCCGGCAACGACGCCAGAAATCCTTCTTGCTACCTCTTGAGCACTGCGTTGGTTTTCCCCGAAGAGGAAGGGATGATGCAGCAAAGTAGCGGAAGTATTTCCCTCAGTTTTTGAGAACGAAGGTATCAATCCAGTAGGAGGCTACGCGCGAGTCCCTTGCACCTGCACAAAACAAATAAATCCTCGCAACCAACGCAAATAGGGGTTGTCAATCCCTATAGGGCCACTTACGAGAGTGAGATCTGATAGATATGATAAGATAATATTTTTGGTATTTTTATGATAAAGATGCAAAGTAAAATAAAGGCAAAGTAAATAGCAAAGGAAAGAACTAAGTAGTAGGAGATTAATATGATGAAGATAGACCCGGGGGCCATAGGTTTCACTAGTGGCTTCTCTCAAGAGCATAAGTATTCTACGGCGGGTGAACAAATTACTGTTGAGCAATTGACAGAATTGAGCATAGTTATGAGAATATCTAGGCATGATCATGTATATAGGCATCACGTCCGAGACAAGTAGACCGACTCCTGCCTGCATCTACTACTATTACTCGACTCATCGACCGCTATCCAGCATGCATCTAGAGTATTAAGTTCAAGAGAACAAAGTAACGCTTTAAGCAAGATGACATGATGTAGAGGGATAAACTCATGGAATATGAAGAAAACCCCATCCTGTTATCCTCGATGGCAACAATACAATACGTGCCTTGCTGCCCTTACTGTCACCGGGAAAGGACATCACAAGATTGAACCCAAAGCTAAGCACTTCTCCCATTGCAAGAAAGATCAATCTAGTAGGCCAAACCAAACTTATAATTCGAAGGGACTTGCAAAGATAACCAATCATACATAAAAGAATTCAGAGAAGATTCAAATATTATTCATAGATAGACTTGATCATAAACCCACAATTCATCGGTCTCAACAAACACACCGCAAAAAGAAGATTACATCGAATAGATCTCCACAAGAGAGGGGAAGAACATTGTATTGAGATCCAAAAAGAGAGAAAAAGCCATCTAGCTACTAACTATGGACCCGTAGGTCTGAGGTGAACTACTCACACTTCATCGGAGGGGCTATGGTGTTGATGTAGAAGCCCTCCGTGATTGATGCCCCCTCCGGCGGAGCTCTGGAACAGGCCCCAAGATGGGATCTCATGGACAAAGAAAGTTACGGCGGTGGAATTAGGGTTTTGGCTCCTGTCTGATCGTTTGGGGGTACGTGGATACATATAGGAGGAAGGAGTACGTCGGTGGAGCAACAGGGGGCCCACGAGGGTGGAGTGCGCGCCCCCTACCTCGTGGCCTCCTATTTTCTTTCTTGACGTGGGGTCCAAGTCTCCCGGGTCTTGTTCCTTGAGAAAATCACGTTACCGAAGGTTTCATTCCGTTTGGACTCCGTTTGATATTCCTTTTCTTCGAAACCCTAAAACAGGCAAAAAACAGCAATTCTGGGCTGGGCCTCCGGTTAATAGGTTAGTCCCAAAAATAATATAAAAGTGGATAGTAAAGCCCAATAATGTCCAAAATAGTATATAATATATCATGGAGGAATCAAAAATTATAGATACGTTGGAGACATATCAAGCGACAGAGGAGGCATGCCCCTCCGGGAGGGGCTCGCCCTGCGTCGACTCACCACCTCCTCCATGCGGGCGGGAGGGCTGCCTCCATCACCTCCGGCAGGCGGGGCCAAGTCTCCACTCCCAGGCCATGGACTGGGCTAGGGGCTCGGCACGAGGTCTTCTACATCCTTCCCTGCCAAAGCAGGGCCCTCTGCACCCTCCAGCGACCCGAGGCGCCAGAGCCTCTTTTGTGAACGATGAATGAGGGTCTCCATGTCCTCCTCCACTTCCCTACCGGCAGCATCAAAAATGAGAGATTAGTCAACCAAAGCTTTCAAATCTGCATAAGGAGATGCCTGCCACAAAGAGAACCCTCCTTACTCTTCTGCGGGAAGCATGGAGTTCAAGTTGAACTCCGTGGGAGGAGGAGACTCCCGTCCTCTCTTCAGAGGCGGAAGGGTGGAACTCTCCAGCAACTTCGGCACCTGTCGTGACACCAGGAGCTCCGAGGAAGAAGAGCCCTGCAAAGAGCTCGATCCGGAGCAGGGACTGGACTCCACCTCCATAGCCACCGACCGTTTGGGGGAAGGAGCCTTGGCCTGAGCAAGGCGAGGGGATTGACGACACACCACCTTGGCCTTGGTCGACTTGGTGGAGGTCTTCTTCACCCTCTTGGTGGCTGGCGCTAGGTTGGAGGCTGTCGCCCCTCGGGCCGCGGCGCGACGATGGGAGCACTGGTCCAGGTCCGATGCAGGAGCTTGCGGTCCAGCCACAATCCACTCATCTCTAGGGGCCGCCGTCGCGTCCTCCTCCCTCTCCTTCTCCTCTCCCTCCTAGAGCTCCATTGCTCTCGTGGATAGGGCATCCAGCCCGGCAAAGTTATCCCCGGCAAGCTCTCCCCGGCAGGATCTTCCGTGGCTTGTGCCTCGCTACCACCATGGGAAGAGCTCCTGTCCCCAGCCTTCCCTTTGCCTTTCCCGTCCTTTGCGGCCTTCTCCATCTCTACATGGCGGGCCACCTTGTCCTCCTCAGCCATCTTCAGAATATACGCCACCTCCACAGCGAAGGTGTGCTTATACATCTCACCTTCAGTCCTGGTGGCCCTCTCCACCAGGGCGCTCGACCACTGAAGCTCTTCGTCGAGGGAAGGGAGCTTCCAAGTGCTCGATACCCCCTCGACGTTGCAGTCCGACATCCACTTCAGTATCTGATCCCGGGCAGAGTTGATGTTCAGGGGAATCACGGTTGCCGGGAGTTTGAACAACTCAAAGTGGCCAAACTGTTGGTCACACAACCAACCGTGGCCATAAACTGATAAGTTATTGCCCAGCCCCAGTAGCAACCTCATTCTGTCTGCCGCGTCCCCATAGAGCCACACAGGCCTATCCCTTTCCTACAGCGGCGACATGCAGTGGAGAAGGAAATCTGCCCCCATGTGCTCAATGGTTAACCCGGCAGCCACCAGGTGAGTGATCCTATTGATTGTCGGGCGCAGCCTATCCTCAGTGAGCCCTCTCAAGCTCCAATCCTTGCCGTGCTCGACGCACTCCTGACGTGCTTTGTAGAACTCGGGGGCTTCCTTGTCCTGGACCCAGCACCAATCCCCTCTCCATTCATCCCACCTCTCGTGTTGGTACCCCAGGAGATAATACCAATTAATCCTCTTCGACCGTGGCATCCAACTGATGATTTCGGAGTGGTTGAGAGTATGCTCTCAACTCTCGGAACAAAGTAATGTCGAAATAGATCCACATTGGGCATCACTCCGACGAAGTTCTCGCACAAATGTGCAAAGATGGCCATGGTCGCCATTGCATCTGGCATGAAATCTAGGATATAGAACCCATAGAAGTTCATGATTGCCTAGAAGAACCCAGAGAAGGGGGGACAGAGGTTGTAGATGAAGTAAGCGGCAAAGAACTGATAAGAATCAGGGGGATCCACCTCACCCACCTCATATACTACGGGCGCCCCATGCCCTTTCTCAACTGGCCGCCCCCATAGATATTCGTACTTCGCTTGAAGAACGGGGCCGCTCAAGGTCGACGGAATGAAGACGACGTCCTCGCTCTGCTTCTTGTTCAACTCCACCGATCTCTTGTACCCCTCGGTGGTGGCCTCCTTCGTTGCGGCTGATACGTCTCCAATGTATCTATTATTTTTTATTGTTCCATGCTATATCATATTCTGTTTTGGACATTATTGGGCTTTATTATACACTTTTATATTGTTTTTAGGACTAACCTATTAACCGGAGGCCCAACCCAGAATTGATGTTTTTTTTGCCTATTTTAGGGTTTTGCAGAAAAAGAATATCAAACGGAGTCCAAACGGAATGAAACCTTCGGGAACGTGATTTTCGGAACGAACATGATCCAGAGGACTTGGACCCTACGTCAAGCAATCAACGAGGAAGGCATGAGGTAGGGGGGCGCGCCTACCCCCCTTCCCCCCCCAGGCACGCCCTCCACCCTCATGGGCCCCCTGTTGCTCCACCGACGTACTCCTTCCTCCTATATATACCTACATACCCCCAAACTACCAAATACGGAGCCAAAACCCTAATTTCACCACCGTAACTTTATGTATCCACGAGATCCCATCTTGGGGCCTTTTCTGGAGCTCCACCGGAGGGGGCATCGATCACGGAGGGCTTCTACATCAACACCATAGCCCCTCCGATGAAGTGTGAGTAGTTTACTTCAGACCTACGGGTCCATAGTTAGTAGCTAGATGGCTTCTTCTCCCTTTTTGGATCTCAATACAATGTTCTCCCCCTCTCTTGTGGAGAACTATTTGATGTAATCTTTTTTTTGCGGTGTGTTTGTTGAGACCGATGAATTGTGGGTTTATTATCAAGTCTATCTATGAATAATATTTGAATCTTCTCTGAATTCTTTTATGTATGATTGGTTATCTTTGCAAGTCTCTTCGAATTATCAGTTTGGTTTGGCCTACTAGATTGATCTTTCTTGCAATGGGAGAAGTACTTAGCTTTGGGTTCAATCTTGCGGTGTCCTTTCCCAGTGACAGTAGGGGCAGCAAGGCACGTATTGTATTGTTGCCATCGAGGATAACAAGATGGGGTTTATATCATATTGCATGAGTTTATCCCTCTACATCATGTCATCTTGCTTAAAGCATTACTCTGTTCTCTTGAACTTAATACTCTAGATGCATGTTGGATAGCGATCGATGTGTGGAGTAATAGTAGTAGATGTAGGCAGGAGTCAGTCTACTTGTCTCAGACGTGATGCCTATATACATGAGCATATCTAGATATTCTCATAACTATGCTCAATTCTGTCAATTGCTCAACAGTAATTTGTTTACCCACCATGAATACTTATGCTCTTGAGAGAAGCCACTAATGAAACCTATGGCCCCCGGGTATATTTTCCATCATATTAATCTTCCAATACTTAGTTATTTTTATTTCCTTTTATTTTACTTTGCATCTTTATCATAAAAAGTACCAAAAATATTATCTTATCATATCTATCAGATCTCACTCTCGTAAGTGACCGTGTAGGGATTGACAACCCCTTATCGCGTTGGTTGCGAGGATTTATTTGTTTGTGTAGGTGCAAGGGACTCGTGCGTGGCCTCCTACTGGATTGATACCTTGGTTCTCAAAAACTGAGGGAAATACTTACGCTACTTTGCTGCATCACCCTTTCCTCTTCAAGGTAAAACCAACGCAAGTGCTCAAGAGGTAGCAAGAAGGATTTCTGGCGCCGTTGCCGGGAAGGTCTACGCAAAACTCAACACACCAAGTACCCATCACAAACCCTTATCTCCTGCATTAAATTATTTGCCATTTGCCTCTCGTTTTCCTCTCCCCCACTTCACCCTTGCCATTTTATTTGCCCTCTCTTTTCCTTTCGCCCTTTTTCCGTTATTTTAATGCCTTACTTGGCTCGTTTGCTCATTTGGTTGGAATAGTTACTTATTTATTGCTAAACAAAGAACCTAAGATCTATGGATCCTCATCCGCTTGCTAATCTTTTTAAGAGATCCAATTATGACGAACCAATTGCTAGTGAGTTTTGTGCACTAGATTATCTTTATGAGGTTTTGCTTGAAATCCGTGAATCTGAAAAGTGTGATGAATTACTTTATGAAGCGATTCACGATAGATTTTGAATAAAAATCATGATTGCAATGATTTTATTATAAATTCTATTTATGTAAATTGTGCTAATAATATGCAAAACCCTAAGCTTGGGGATGCTAGTTTTGCTATGTCCTCTACTTGTTGCAATGATCATGATTGGGGTGATTCTTCTTATGATATTGAAAATTTATTTAAGTCCCATGATGAATATGAGATTGATAATAGTGTTTGCAATATTATTGAAAATGGGTTTGGAAGGGTGTTAACTTTGGATCCCACATATTTGGAGAATGTTCAATCTTATGAAATTTTTGATAAAAGTGGGTTTGGAAAGGTCATGACTTTAGTTAATGTTAATCCCATTATTTTGGGAGAGTGTCCACTTTGCATGCATGTGGATCGTGTTGAAAATATTTTATGTGATAGCTATTTTGTTGAATTTTCTTATGATCCTACATGTAATTATTACGAGAGAGGAAAATATGGTGGTAGAAATTTTCATGTTACTAAATTACCTCTCGTTATGTTGAGATTGCTATTGTTTCTTTCCGCTTCCTTGCATATGCTAGTTTTTGCTTGCCTTGATAATTTGTTCGCCTATAATATGCCTATGCATAGGAAGTATGCTAGACTTAGATATGTTTGTCACGTGTTTTATGATGCTCTCTTTGTGCTTCAATTCTTGTCTTTCATGTGAGCATCATTGAAATATTATGCCTAGCTATAAGGCTTTAAAGAAAAGCGCTTGTTGGGAGACAAACCAATATATTTTTTCCTTGCTGTTATTCAATAAATAATTTATCTAGCCTCTGTTTTGTTTGTGTTTTTTGTGTTTCATTAGTGTTTGTGCCAAGTAGAACCGTTGGGAAGACTTGGGGGAAGTCTTTTTAATCTTGCTGTAAAAAACAGAAACTTTAGCGCTCACGAGAACTGCTGCCATTTTTATTTGGAAAGTGATATTTAGTTAATTATTATTGCAGACTATTAATAGATAAATTCCTCACGTCCATCAATTTATTTTAGAATTTTTGGGGTTCCAGATCTTGCGTTAGATATAGATTACTACAGACTGTTCTGTTTTTGACAGATTCTGTTTTTCGTGTTATGTTTGCTTATTTTGATGAATATATGGATAGTAAAATAGGTTATAAACCATAAGGAAGTTGGAATATAGTAGGTTTAACACCAACATAAATAAATAATGAGTTCATTACAGTACCTTGAAGTTGTGTTTTGCTTTCTTTCGCTGACAGAGCTCACGAGATTTTCTACTTTAAGTTTTGTGTTGTGAAGTTTTCAAGTTTTGGGTAAAAGATTTGATGGATTATGGAACAAGGAGTGGCAAGAGCCTAAGCTTGGGGATGCCCATGGCACCCAAATATAATCTAAGGACACCTAAAAGCCAAAGCTTGCGGATGCCCCGGAAGGCATCCCCTCTTTCGTCTACTTCCATCGGTAACTTTACTTGGAGCTATATTTTTATTTAGCACATGATATGTGTTTTGCTTGGAGCGTCTTGTATTATTTGAGTCTTTATTTGTTAGTTTTCTACTATCATCCTTGCTGTACACACCTTTTGAGAGAGACACACATGATTCAGAAATTGTTAGAATACTCTATGTGCTTCACTTATATCTTTTGAGTTATATAGTTTTTGCTCTAGTGCTTCACTTATATCTTTTAGAGCACGTCGGTGGATTTGTTTTATAGAAACTATTGTTCTCTCATGCTTCACTTAGATTATTTTGAGAGTCCTACAAAACAGCATGGTAATTTGCTTTAATTATGTTAGGCATTCAAGATTAATAAAAAAATTCTTATGAGTGTGTTGAATAATATTATAAGTTTGATACTTGATAATTGTTTTGAGATATGGAGATGGTAATATTAGAGTCATGCTAGTAGAGTAGTTGTGAATTTGAGAAATACTTGTGTTAAAGTCATGATTCTCGTAGCATGCACGTATGGTGAACCCTTATGTGATGAAGTCGGAGCATGATTTATTTATTGATTGTCTTCCTTATGAGTGGCGGTCGGGGACGAGCGATGGTCTTTTCCTACCAATCTATCCCCCTAGGAGCATGCGCGTAATACTTTTCTTTGATAACTTGTAGATTTTTTCCATAAGTATATGAGTTCTTTATGACTAAGGTTGAGTCCATGGATCATACGCACTTTTCTTCCTTCCACCATTGCTAGCCTCTCTAATCCCGCGCACCTTTCGCCGGTATCATACACCCACCATATACCTTCCTCAAAACAGCCACCATACCTACCTATCATTGCATTTCCATAGCCATTCCGAGATATATTACCATGCAACTTTCCACCACAAGTCATATTGCTTTGCATGATCATGTAGTTGACATTGTATTTGTGGCAAATCCACCGCTCATAATTCTTTCATACATGTCACTCTTGATTCATTGCATATCCTAGTACACCGTCGGAGGCATTCACATAGAGTCATATTTTTTTCTAAGTATTGAGTTGTAATTGTTGAGTTGTAAGAAAATAAAAGTGTGATGATCATCATTTTTAGAGCATTGTCCCATGTGAGGAAATGATGATGGAGACTATGATTCCACCACAAGTCGGGATGAGACTCCAGACGAAAAAAAGAGGCCATAAAAAAAGAGAAGGCCCAAATAAAAAAATATGAGAGAAAAAGATAGAAGGGACAATGCTACTATCCTTTTACCACACTTGTGCTTCAAAGTAGCACCATGATCTTCATAATAGAGAGTCTCCTTTACTATCACTTTCATATACTAGTGGGAATTTTTCATTATAGAACTTGGCTTGTATATTCCAATGATGGGCTTCCTCAAAATGCCCTAGGTCTTCGTGAGCAAGCGAGTTGGATGCACACCCACTTAGTTCCTTTTGTTGAGCTTTCATATACTTATAGCTCTAGTGCATCCGTTGCATGGAAATCCCTACTCACTCACATTGATATCTATTGATGGGCATCTCCATAGCCCGTTGATACGCCTAGTTGATTTGAGACTATCTTCCCCTTTTTTGTCTCCTCCACAACCACCATTCTATTCCACCTGCTCACGCTCATGTATTGCGTGAAGATTGAAAAAGTTTGTGAACACCAAAAGTATGAAACAATTGCTTGGCTTGTCATCGGGGTTATGCATGATTTAATACTTTGTGTGGTGAAGATAGAGCATAGCCAGACTATATGATTGTGTAGGGATAACTTTCTTTGGCCATGTTATTTTGAAGAGACATATTGCTTAGTAAGTATGCTTGAAGTATTATTATTTTTATGTCAATATTGAACTTTTATCTTGAATCTTTCGGATCTGAATATTCATACCACAATTAAGAAGAATTACATTGAAATTATGCCCAGTAGCATTTCACATCAAAAATTCTGTTTTTATCATTTACCTACTCGAGGACGAGCAGGAATTAAGCTTGGGGATGCTTGATACGTCTCCAACGTATCTATAATTTTTTATTGTTCCATGCTATATTATATTCTGTTTTGGACATTATTGGGATTTATTATACACTTTTATATTATTTTTGGGACTAACCTATTAACCGGAGGCCCAGCCCAGAATTGCTGTTTTTTGCCTATTTTAGGGTTTAGTAGAAAAAGAATATCAAACGGAGTCCAAATGGAATGAAACCTTCAGGAACGTGATTTTCGGAACGAACATGATCCAGAGGACTTGGACCCTACGTCAAGCAATCAACGAGGAAGGCACGAGGTAGGGGGCGCGCCTACCCCCCCCCCCCCAGGCGCACCCTCCACCCTCGTGGGCCCCCTGTTGCTCCACTGACGTACTCCTTCCTCCTATATATACCTACGTACCCCCAAACTACCAGATACGGAGCCAAAACCCTAATTCCACTGTCGTAACTTTATGTATCCACGAGATCCCATCTTGGGGCCTTTTCCGGAGCTCCGCCGGAGTGGGCATCGATCATGGAGGGCTTCTACATCAACACCATAGCCCCTCTGATGAAGTGCGAGTAGTTTACTTCAGACCTACGGGTCCATAGTTATTAGCTAGATGGCTTCTTCTCTCTTTTTGGATCTCAATACAAAGTTCTCCCCCTCTCTTGTGGAGATCTATTCGATGTAATCTTCATTTGTGGTGTGTTTGTTGAGACCGATGAATTGTGGGTTTATGATCAAGTTTATCTATGAACAATATTTGAATCTTATCTGAATTCTTTTATGTATGATTGGTTATCTTTGCAAGTCTCTTCGAATTATCGGTTTGGTTTGGCCTACTAGATTGATCTTTCTTGCAATGGGAGAAGTGCTTAGCTTTGGGTTCAATCTTGCGGTGTCCTTTCCCAGTGACAGTAGGGGTAGCAAGGCACGTATTGTATTGTTGCCATCAAGGATAACAAGATGGGGTTTATATCATATTGCATGAGTTTATCCCTCTACATCATGTCATCTTGCTTAAAGCGTTACTTTGTTCTCTTGAACTTAATACTCTAGATGCATGCTGGATAGCGGTCGATGTGTGGAGTAATAGTAGTAAATGCAGGCAGGAGTCAGTCTACTTGTCTCGGACGTGATGCCTATATACATGATCATACCTAGATATTCTCATAACTATGCTCAATTCTGTCAATTGCTCAATAGTAATTTGTTTACCCACCGTGAGTACTTATGCTCTTGGGAGAAGCCACTAGTGAAACCTATGGCCCCGGGTCTATTTTCCATCATATTAATCTTCCAATACTTAGTTATTTTTATTGCCTTTTATTTTACTTTGCATCTTTATCATAAAACGTACCAAAAATATTATCTTATCATATCTATCAGATCTCACTCTCGTAAGTGACTGTGTTGGGATTGACAACCCTTATCGCGTTGGTTGTGAGGATTTATTTGTTTGTGTAGGTGCGAGGGACTCCTGCGAGGCCTCCTACTGGATTGATACCTTGGTTCTCAAAAACTGAGGGAAATACTTACGCTACTTTGCTGCATCACCCTTTCCTCTTCAAGGGAAACCAACGCAAGTGCTCAAGAGGTAGCAGCGGCCGTCAGCTTTCTCTTCTCTGTGGGTTTCTTCCCCATTCCTGTGGTAACACGGGGAGGGGAGGGATTCGTTGGGGAAGATGGCGGCGGAGGGAGGAGCGATATGAGGAACTGTCGCTTGGCTTGTGAAGGAAGAAGATGGAGGAGCGGGGCGAGAGACAGGTGAATCGTGCCGCTCTGTTTTTCCCTACTCTTAAGGGGGGGAAGAGGGGCAGAGGCGTGACGCTTCAGAAAGTTACCGCTTTACCATAATTGCAACTGTGCCACGACCCCACGACGCGCAGTAATTGCGCAAAGTAGACGTTGGATTGACTGGTTGCCATGGCAAAATGACGCGCACAACCCTCTCCTGCCACGTGTCCGCGCACTGTTTGGGGCCAAACCCAACATGCCATGCAACACGTGTGGCTCAGGCCCGGGGGCTTATGTCGGGGAAAATATACAGGGGTATGCATTTTCCCTTGAATCGTGCATAGACAAGCCAAGATTGGGGCACCAGCTTAAGTCAGAGACTGAAGGGCCAAAAGATTTGTAGAACCAACATGTAGTTCAGAGAGTCCAAGATCAGGCTAGAGGAGCAAGATATCGGCAAGAGAAGGGCCTCCCTTGTCGGGCAGGCGAGCCTGGCAAGGGGCAAGGCCACCGCCAGAAGCAGGCAACCCAGGCACCCCAGCAAGGTCAGTCAGGGCTCACGGGGGCAGAACCACCCCACCAACCACTCAAGCACGACCCACGTTGTCAATCAGTGCGGTGTCAAGCCGGAGGGTGATTAAGTGGCAACCATTCGCCACATGGCAGCCATTTCCTACATAAGAAACCCACAGATGACACCCGTCCTGCAACGTGTCAAGAGAACAGGCGTGGAGCTGGCAAGATAGCCCAGCAAGCCTTGCTGGGCAACCAGTGATGTGACACTAAGCACTGCATTTAATGCACCCTGTCAGCCTGCAGAGTTAGGTATGATAGCACTATTTGCTATCATATCAGTGGATAATGACTATGTTGCCATTGTGGTGACCCCTTAATCTATAAAAGGAGGCCCATGGCACCCGTAGGAGGGGTTAGAATGTTAGAAAGTTGACGAGCCCATACCACCATATGCGCGTAGTCACTACAGCCCTACGGCAACCCCTGCCGGGCAAGTGTATTGTGTTCCACCATCCTCATTCCACCATCAATCCACCAAAGTAGGAGTAGGGTCTTACGCCTCGCGGCGGCCGAACCTGGATAAATCGCTTATGTGCTCCCTGCCGTGCTGCCGTGCGCTGGTCTGCTCTTCGCAGAACGCGACGTCCCCGTGCCGAACCAGCAAGGGGCCTCCTGGTCCCATAGGTGTCCGTGGATATCTCGCGACAGATACTTGGAGTGACAAATCCTAATCTTGATCTATGCCAACCCAACAAACACCTTCGGAGACACCTGTAGAGCATCTTTACACAACTATAGATGTTCATAATTCGGCTTCACACCTTTCTGGTCATAGCCGAATAAATGTAAATTTTACAGGAGCGTTCGTGCCAAATATTGTAGAAGATGAGGTAGTGGTGGTTGCATTGAAGAGTTTAGCCCATAATAAGAGGATTAGTGCTCTTTGCCTTGAACAACATGAAAAAGGGCTATTTCCTGATTATGTGGCAATAAAAGCTAGAGTTATGCAAGAAGATGAATCTTTGCCAATTGATAAAATTGGCGAGCAAAAATATGGTTTTACAACAATGCATATGCCTTCACCTAGTACTACATCATATTATACACCCCCTACACAATTAAAAAATTTCGGCAACACTCATGTGTCATTGTTGAAAGAATCTAAAAGCATTGGGGGGCAATCATATCCGGAGTGGGCTGAAATTGAGAAAAAAGTTAAAGCCAGTTTTGCAGCTCGCCGTCAGAAACAAACAGAGAAAGAATTGGTTCAAATAAAAGAAGCATTGCCAATCAATGAAAAGAAGGATGATTCGGAACATGAAAGTGTTTTGGTTGAAAAAGCCGAAACAAGTAGTTTATATTCTGAGTCCATCAAATCCAAAGAGGCAAGAAATATTGACAAAGGGCATGGCAAGCATAGCAAAACGACCATGCTTGATTTTTCTGAAGTTAAGGGAACCTACTTCCTACCCTATGAGTTTCGTGCCACAGAAATTGACAAGCCTCAAGGACAAGAACAAGTAGCCGAACAAAGTTCGGTTGACAAGTATCTTCAAAGTAACAATGCACATAATCAAGAAAAAGGTGATGAAACGGCATTGGGGAGCCATCCAAAGACGAGAAAAGTATTATTGAAGTGATATAACCATCATGCTCTCCCAATATATTTGAAGAGGTATGTTTAACAAATAATTTACCTATTTTCAGATTTGGTTAGAACTTTATTGTTGATGCATCTGTTAGGAAAATCCTCATAAGTAATTTTGAAAGACCAATGAAGAAGGTTAATTTACTTGTTAGCAATAAAATTGTTATAGAACATATCGGTCAACCAATTGCGCCATTTATAAAGACCGATAATGACTTATTGTTGCAGCCAAAGCTTTCCCTGTTGCTTTATCTAAAGTTCATATCTATTTGGGTAGCTTTTCTTATTTCGTACTTGGCTTGCACTTGCTCTCTATTGAGACATGTATGTTCTAACTATTTTCGTTTTAGAAATTTAAAGCCAACAAGGTTAAATTCTGTTGAGAAAACTGATGCTAGTATAATATCTTACCCAACGACATCCGAGATAGAGTGCAAAACACAATGCATAGCCGAATGGTGTGATGCAAAATCTGAACCATTCGTTTGTTTAAGTCCAAAGTCGTTCTCACAGCAAGATCGGCTAGAAAATAAAAAGATTACCTTCAAAGCATGTGTGATCAAATATTTGATTTGTTGATGAAAAAAATACATAAGAATTCTTGATTGCCATGTCAAGCCATCAATTCAAGGACGGATGTATTGTAGGTTGCATCATCCATTCAAACATAATTTTGAGCATTGCAATATGTTTCGTCAAATAGTTAAATCGACCATTGATAAAGGACGATTGAGATTTGTTGAAACACCAAAGGATGACCAGTCTATTCCGATTGGTCCTGATGGCAAAAAAAATTGCATTGGCTTCTTCAAGCTGATTCATTAAATGATGAGAAGGTAAAAATAGTGGACGATGGGATCAAGTTTCAAGTAAAGAAGTTGTTCAAGAGCACAATGAAGATATTCTTGAAGGCGGGAATTCCCTTAAGGTTGCACAAAAGACGCCAAGTATTGGGGGCAACAAGAAAATTCAGAGATCAATGAAAGCAAACCAAAAGAAAACAAAGGCCGAAATAAGCGCAAGTGTAAGAGATCAAAAATCAACTTCGCTGAACTATTGGATAAATATCAAAAGAAGAGTGAAGAGAAGAATGCTTATCGGCCAAATCATGCAAAGAAACCAAGATCACCCCCAAGGCGCAAATATGAGGATCTGTATTGGCAAAGTGAGAATTTTAATGCAACATATTCGTATCCTTATTTTGGGCCGCCAATGCCAATGTCGTGGATGCCTCCCCATGCTCATTTAAATCCATATTCATCATGGGACAGGTATGATACAAGGGCACATTCTCCATCTTATTTTAGACCATCTCACCAATACTATGCAGCTCCAAGAAGATCAATATTTGAACAATCACGCGTCAAAGACTGTTTCAATCATAAGGAATCGGTCCAGAGCTCAAGGAAGAAGAAAGACGTGGTCAAGCAAGTTTACCGCATGAAAAGAGATGGTCGTAAGTGTGCTACTTCAGATTTGATCTCAAATAACAAAGAGCCAATTAAAGTGTTGACATTGGCTACAAAAGGCAAAGAAGTGAAGCAATCAATTGATAAAAATCACAGTGCCAAATCTGAAGAAAAGAAATTGAGGGTGCACAACGCCAAGGTGTTTATATATTGATGGTTAAATTTGTAGCAATGGCCAAGGTGTTGGTGTTGCTTATATATATCCTTATGGTGCTATTCTGTGAAGCCTCATGTCGCTTAAAATATATATTCACAAATGATCAAAGCTGAATATGCATTGTTATTCGGATTGGAGCTTTTTCCATGCTATAGGTGATTTACATAGTGAGGCTTTCAATGATTCATTACTAGTATAGTGCAACAAATATCCAAGGGTTATCAATGTTTTGACGAATCACTTTTAAATTATCTTGAGATGTGTCTAGATGTAAATTTTACCTTGGGTTGCTTTAATACTGCTCATATATCTAGACATGACTATCGAAGAGCAAATGAGTTGGCACAGCAAGCATCTAGCTACTATATTGATCATGGTGTATTGCATATATCTATCAATAGCCGATGCTTATTCTTGCCAACGTAGGTAAGGCCAAACCAAAACCCACTGCTTCGGCTACTAATGAAATTTTTATGCTAGCGAAAGCAAGGATTCAAGAAAGTTCATTGTTGATTATCTACAAGATCCTAGGAGAGGGGTGGACAATATGGTTGATGGATGGTTTTGACATGCATATCTATGGAACTTTATAGTCGGATTAATGAAGTTGAGAAAGTTTCACCCAAGCTTGCATCAAAATATTCACACAAGCAATGGCCGATATAGACTTATCGTTAAGAACATGCAAAATGGTTGATGGAGTGTTGACATCGTCCTTGGAGCAAGCTATGTGCAGGTTATTTTTTGGCGCACAAGCTTTGCCGAAAAACAAGGGGGCATGTGTTGACACCAGATTTTGGCACGGTCAAGAACTTATTTAAGATGGCCTCAAATGGAGAAGTGATCTACATGAAACAGTTCCGTATTTTTGATATGAACATCTTTGAAGTTTGGGCCATCGCCGACCGATTTCATCTCGAAGGCCGAAACTATGCTCAAAGTAATAAGATCTTATATTTAGAGTACAGTTTGGCCGATTAAGCCCCCAAGAACACCTCAAATGGAAAACTTTCTACATGAATTATCTTCGTCTCGTCTAAACGATCGATTTTGATAGAAAAATCATCCCAATCCGAGTTTGTATGCAAAAGTTAGAGAAACACTTTGCGGACCGGTCCTGAGTGAAAAAGTGAGCGAGGGGCCAGACACCCACCTAGGTGATGTGTGATGGGTCGCGTGAGTTATTCGCCCTTTGCCGGCTGAATGAAGCTTGTCGACCGAGTAAAAAGCTTGCCGGCGCAATCAAAGCTTACCGGGGTGAAACCTTGCCTGGAAGCTTGCCGGTGTGAATGCTTGTTGGGTGGAAACCTTGCCAGTGAAAGCTTGCTGGAGTGGAAACCTTGCTGGTGTGGAAATCTTGCAAGGGTGGAAACCTTGTCGGCGTGGAAAGCTTGCCGAAAAAAAGCTTGCCGGAAAAGTGGAGGACGTCAAAGTCAATCCGACCAGGAGTTGGAGATGGGCTTGAAAGGTTGTACAGATGACCTCGGATGGAAAAGTTTTCTACATGGAGGTTGTGTGTATCGTCGAAACGGTCAACTTTGCTTTTGGAGTCAACATCGTCGGAGATAGTATACGGCCTGAAAAGTTGTTACAAGACTCGGGCAGTTCAGAAAACTACATAATTGAATCCGACCCATAGTTAAAGATGGGCCCTAAAAGTCATAAAGATGGCCTTAAAAGAAGAAGTGACCCGCGTTATATTATGGATATCATCGAGGCGGACAACTTTGATGTTGAACTCGACTCCATCCGAGTTACTATGCGATTTCTACGGCCCGCGTAAGAAGCAGGACAGAAGTATGGGACATATTCGGGCTGAATCCGAGTTGGATTGAAACCAGAACTGTAGGACATGGATTAATGTAATTTTCTTGTAAGGAATGCCTAGTTGAATCCTTTACTTGTACGGGTAGTCCAGCCGCCTCTTACATATGTTAGGGGTGACGGCCGATTGAAACACCACACAATCGAACAAATCAATATACTACATTTTCATCTACGTTTTATCTCTTCATCGTTTTTCTCTCTCGTTCTTCGCTGTTAGTCGAGTTTGAGAGCTGGAATTCCCGAGGATCTAGGCACAAGCGAATCGACCTAGGGCAGCCCATCGCCGCCGCACTCCCTGACGGGGTCCCTTCCGGGTGTGCGTGGTTTCGGGTCTAAAAAGCACCCGCCGACTGTCATGCGTATCACGCTGTCGGTCGGGTCTCCTTCGACGTGAGCTGCGGTGCATCACCCCCGGTGTCGAGTGTACACGTGTGAAAGCACAAGTGCTCCCAGTCTGGTTTTGATAATTAATGTCAACATATCTTTTGTTGGACTAATGGTTTTATCTAGTATATTTCAGATAAGTTCAATAGATAGAGTGACGTGGACAAGAAGATGTGGAACCCCTTCAAAATGCTAAGGACAAAAGATTGGCTCAAGATTTTACATTTTGTTTTTAGTGATCCAAGATCACATTGAGTCCATAGGAAAGTCAATATTATTAAAAGGGGATGAGGTATTGCTTAATGGCTTGCTTGCTCAAAGTGCTCAGTGATGTGCTCCAAAGCCCTCAACCACTTTCTCATATC
Source organism: Triticum aestivum (assembly GCF_018294505.1). Classification (NCBI taxonomy): domain Eukaryota; kingdom Viridiplantae; phylum Streptophyta; class Magnoliopsida; order Poales; family Poaceae; genus Triticum; species Triticum aestivum. Next base: position 487,108,542 of record NC_057800.1, read on the forward strand.
CACATATGTTCCAAACCAAAAGTCAAACTCGGCCCCACCGAAATTTGCAATCCGGCACCACCGAGTTCTCTAGACATAGTCAGTGCAACAAACCCTAATCAATTCGGTCACACCGATGGGATCTCGGTCTCACCGAGATGGGCTTGCAAACTCTCTGTTGCCTATTGTAATAATCTCGGTCTCACCGGGATATTCAATCGGTCCCACCGAGTTTTCTTGACCAACTCTCTGTTTCACTTATTACCCAAATCGGTCCCACCGAGTTTGTGTAATCGGTCAAACCTAGATGAGGTTTTACCCTAACCCTAGCACATCGGTCCCACCGAGTTGATCATGTCGGTCCCACCGAAAAGCCTAACCATAACATTATGAACTGAATCGGTCTGACCGAGTTTTCTGATTCAGTCCCACCGAGTTTGGTCAATTGTGTGTAACGGTTAGATTTTGTGTAGAGGCTATATATACCCCTCCACCCACTCTTCATTCATGGAGAGAGCCATCAGAACATGCCTACACTTCCCACTTACATTTTCTGAGAAAGAACCACCTACACTTGTGTTGAGATCAAGATCTTCCACTCCAACCACATACATCTTGATCTCTAGCCATCTCCAAGTTCCTTTCCAGTCAAACCATCTTTCCATCAAATCCAAATCAGTGAGAGAGAGTTGAGTGTTGGGGAGACTATCATTTGAAGCACAAGAGCAAGGAGTTCATCATCAACACACCATCTATTACCTTTTGGAGAGTGGTGTCTTATAGATTGGTTAGGTGTCACTTGGGAGCCTCCGTCAAGATTGTGGAGTTGAACCAAGGAGTTTGTACGGGCAAGAATATCGCCTACTTCATGAAGATCTACCCTAGTGAGGAAAGTCCTTTGTGGGCGATGGCCATGGTGGGATAGACAAGGTTGCTTCTTCGTGGACCCTTCGTGGGTGGAGCCCTCCGTGGACTCACACAACCGTTACCCTTCGTGGGTTGAAGTCTCCATCAACGTGGATGTACGATAGCACCACCTATCGGAACCACGCCAAAAATCTCCGTGTCTCCAATTGCGTTTGCACACTCCAATCCCATCCCTTTACGTTCTTGCAAATCGCATGCTTTACTTTCCGCTGCTCATATACTCTTGTCATGCTTGCTTGATATGTATTGTGAATGTGTAAACTTGTGCCAAAACTCTACCTTAAATTGAAGAAAATAAAAACTGCAACTTTCTCTTGTTAAGAGTCTATTCACCCCCCTCTAAACACCTCTTCTCGATCCTTTCAATTGGTATCAGAGCTTTGGTTTCCATTACTTTGGTTTAAACACCTTTGGAGGAAGATGGACGAGTCTATGTTGGGGATTCTTAGACGTAGAGTGCCTATTCTTGATGGAGAGTACTTTCATGAGTGGAAAATTGAGATGCTTGAGATCATTTGAACAAGTACATTACTAGCCCTTGTGCACCTGATGTTGATCCTTTGCATCCTACCCTTGATGAGTCTATTTACATGATCCGTAAGCTTAAAACTGTCGATTTAATCACTAGAGGTTTTCCTAGAAACTTGCTTGCTAGCTTACCTGCTCTTGATTGTGCCTACACCATATGGAGATTCCTTGAGGAACGGTTTCCAAACTATTCCTTGAAAAACTTAGATGAGATCCTTCATAAGTCTATTGCCTTAAGTAAGATGAGTTCCTATGATCCCAAATTCGGTGATTGTCTATTTGAGCTTACTAATCTTACGAGTGCCAAAGGAGATGTTGCAATCATTAGCAATATCATCTCCGAAGCCATTAGAAATCATAAAGATGACTATTGTGATGACCATTTTTCTAATGAATTTCCCTCTCTAGGAATTGATCCATCACAAGACGACGTTGAACATGGATACTATGATGAGGATGATGATAGTGACCTTGATCACGATGAGTCTATGAGACACTTTGGTCTTATGTCTAATCTTCGCGGCTACATGGCTGGAGGAAAGGAATGGTTCCTTGATAATGGATGTACCGATCATATGACCGGAGACAAAGATATGTTTCGTGAGCTTGCTGAAAACGACGGCCCTCGAAAGTATGTCACTTTTGGTGACAACTCAATGGGTAAGGTGGTTGGCCTTTGAAAGTGCAACTATCCCTGGGTGGTTTTGGTAATTCCTAACAACATATAGCTCATTGAGCTAATGCTATTTCAAGATAAATATTTTAGGAAAGCTCAATGATTGGCATGGCATGGATTAAAAAAGTGGACCCCTTAAAATGCCAGGGACAAAAGGATTGGCTCAAGCTCAAAGCACAAGACTCTACTTTTTTTAATTTTAGTGATCCAAGATCACATTGAGTCCATAGGAAAATCCAATACTATCAAGAGGGGGTGAGGTGTTGCTTAATGAGTTTCTTGCTCAAAATGCTTAGTGATATGCTCCAAAGCCCTCAACTACATTATCATATCCACATATGTCCCAAACCAAAAGTCAAACTCGGCCCTATCGAAACTTTCTATCCGGCGCCAACGAGTTCTCTTGACATAGCCACTGCCAGAAACCCTAGTCTTTTCGGTCTCACCGATAGGTATCTCGGTCTCACCGAGATGGGATTGTAATATCTATGTTTCCCTTCGTAACATTTCGGTCCAACAGAGATGAGCGATCGGTCCCACCGAAATTGCAATGCAAACTCTCTGTTTACCTTTCATAACGTTTCGGTCCAACCGAGATGAGCGAATCGGTCCCACCGAGTTTGCCTGACCATCTCTATTTGTCAATTACCAAAATCAGTCCCACCGAGTTTGTGTAACCGGTCTCGCCGAGATTACGTTATGCCCTAACCCTAAAGAAATCGGTCCCACTGAGTTGATGTGTTGGTCTCACTGAAAATCCTAACGGTCACATTATGAACTAAATCGGTCTGACCGAGTTCTCTGAATCGGTCCCGTCGAGTTTGGTGATTTGTATGTAACGGTTAGTTTTTGTGTGGAGGCTATATATACCCCTCCACCCACTCTTCATTCGGAGAGAGAGCTATCAGAACATGCCTACACTTCCAACATACATTTTCTGAGAGAGAACCACCTACACTTGTTTTGAGGTCAAGATATTCCATTCCTACCACATAAAAATCTTGATCTCTAGCCTTCCCCAAGTTGCTTTCCACTCAAATCTTCTTTCTACCAAATCCAATCCTATGAGAGAGAGTTGAGTGTTGGGGAGACTACCATTTGAAGCACAAGAGCAAGGATTTCATCATCAACACACCATTTGTTACCTCTTGGAGAGTGGTGTCTCCTAGATTGGCTAGGTGTCACTTGGGAGCCTCCGTCAAGATTGTGGAGTTGAACCAAGGAGTTTGTAAGGGCAAGGAGATCGCCTACTTCGTGAAGATCTACCCGAGTGAGGCAAGTCCTTCGTGGGAGACGGCCATGGTGGGATAGACAAGGTTGCTTCTTCGTGGACCCTTCATGGGTGGAGCCCTCCGTGGACTCGCGCAACCGTTACCCTTCGTGGGTTGAAGTCTCCATCAACGTGGATGTACGATAGAACCACCTATCGGAACCACGCCAAAAATCTCCGTGTCTATAATGTGTTTGCTCCCTCCAAACTCCTCCCTTTACCTTCATATGCAATTGTTTTACTTTCCGCTGCTATACTCTTAGAATTGCATGTGTAGGTTGATTGCTTGACTTGTGCAAAGTTGCTAAAATCTGACAAGGACTAAAATTGGGAAAAGGCTAGATTTTTATTTGGTCAAGTAGTCTAATCACCCCCCCCCTCTAGACATACTTTCGATCCTACAAGTGGTATCAGAGCTTTGGTCTCCATTTGCTTTGATTTCCATAGCTTTTGGTGGTCATAGCCTTGGTTTCACAACCTAGGAGAGTATGGCATTTAGCGAGGGAAATTACCAATGTAGAGGTCCGTACTTTGAAGGTACAAATTTTGCTAGTTGGAAGCATAAGATGAAAATGCATATTCTTGGACATAACCCCGCCGTTTGGGCTATTGTGTGTATTGGCTTGCAAGGCGAATTCTTTGATGGGAGAGAACTGAACCATGAAGCTACCACGGAAGAGTTGAAGATGCTGCAATAAAATACTCAAGCTTGTGATACTCTCTTCAACGGAATGTGCCCCGAAGAATTCAACAAAATCAGCCATCTTGAGAATGCAAAGGAAATTTGGGATACTTTGATTGATATGCACGAAGGTACCGACTCCGTCAAGGAATCCAAATTGGATGTGCTTCAAAGTCAACTTGACAAGTTCAAAATGAAGGATGATGAAGGTGTCGCTGAAATGTACTCTAGGCTTGCTCTCATCACAAAATGAGATTACCGGCTTAGGAAGTGAAGAGATGACCGATAGATTCATCATCAAGAAGATCCTAAGAGCCTTGGATGGAAAATATGATACCGTGTGCACATTGATCCAAATGATGCCCAACTACAAAGATCTCAAGCCAACCGAAGTCATTGGAAGAATTGTTGCTCATGAGATGTCACTTAAGGATAAGGAAGAGCTTCACAACAAGTCAAGTGGTGCTTACAAAGCCTCATGTGATGCCCCCACATCATCAAATGAGAAGCAAACCTTCAATTAAGAATTGAGCCTAATGGTGAAGAACTTCAACAAGTTATACAAGAGTAGAAGCAAGGAAAGAAGTTCCAAGTCAAGGTCCTACAATGACAAAAGATCTTCTAGTCGTGAGTGTAACTGCTACAATTGTGGAAGACCCGGACACTATTCCAATGAGTGTACGGCGCCCTACAAAAGAAGAGAAGATTCTCCCAAGAGAATAAGTAGAAGAAAAGAATCACCATCAAGAGAGAGGAGGAGTAGAGATGATTGTTATGAACGAAGACCCTCTCAGAGAAGCAAGGATTCAGAGAGGAAGGACAAGTCATAAAGGAGCTACACAAAACGAAGACATTAAACTCATGTTGGTGAATGGGTATCCGGCTCTGACTCCGACCATCACTCTGAAAGAAGTTATCACTCTGACTCCGAATATACTCAAGATGAAGGTGTTGCCGGACTAGCACTTGTGACAACCAACTCCTACGACATATTTGACTCGCCAAATGAAGGAATTGGAAGATGCTTCATGGCTAAAGGTCCAAAGGTAACACAACCCGAGTATGTTGATTTCAATAGTGATGAAGATGATTTGCTAGGAGATGATGATTTACTTGTTGACAACTCTAGTTATGAAAACTACAATGAACTTGCTATTAATCATGCCAATCAAGATAAACGAATGATGATGATAAGAAGGAGATTGAGCGTCTAACTAAAGAACTATACACTCTTAAGTTAGCTCATGAAACTACCTTGAAAGATCATCGAGAGTTTTTAAAGACTCATGAGAAGCTACACTTTGGAAAGCTCAACCTTGAGCAAGAGCATGAGTTCTTAAAAGCAATCAATGATGATCTTCGCAAGAAAAGTTCTTCTTACATTGCCAAGCATTTACTCTTGTCTACTTACATGCCACAAGTTAAATCTAGCAACAAGAACAAGAAAGATTCTTCATCTAGTAGTAACAACAATCATGCTAAATCCAATGTTGTTGCTTCTAGTAGTTCTCTTGATTCCACTAATGACTCTCTTAGCCAAGTTACACTTGAGCAAGAAAATAGCTTATTGAAGGGAGTTATAGAGAAAGGTGTTTACATGAGCCTTGCCAGAAGTAAGAAATTTGAGGAAATTGTACATAAGCAAGGAAGGCACCGGAAGAATCAGGTGTTGGTTTTGAACGAAAGTTCAATGCCAATGGAGTTGAGTGGGAAGAAGATCAATACCCCAAGCCGAAGTTTGTTCCTCAACAAGAGAAGTATGATCCTACTTCTTTCAAAGGAACACAAGCTCAAGATGATCTTCCACCACAAGACCACAAGCAAAAAGGCAAGGACAAGCTTCAAGAGGAGATTGATGCATTTGAAGAAGCTCCTAAGGCCTTGGTCAAGTGGGTTCCCATGACTACATCAAGTTCTACCTCATCAAGTACGACTACAACTCCAAGGATTCCCATCAAGATGGTGTGGGGCCCAAAGAAGAAGAACTAGAGAGTTCTTGAGGGTGACTCCGCCAACATACATCACTCTTATCATTTGGCAATAACAAGTGCAAACAACTTCCATATCTTGCACTAGTTCAAGGAGTCACAAACCCTCTTGTTGGTAAGACAAGGGACAAGGTAACCTAATGCTTTCATGGAAATCATCTTGTGTATACATCACTCTATGTCTATGGATATCCTTGCTTGTTCCTTGTGGGACTAACCCGTGTAGGTATTGAAAGTGCAACTCACTCCAATGGAATGCTCCGAATGATCTACATCAACATTGAGCATCCACATCTTCATTACCTACATGAAGTCATCATCGACAAAACCCAAGGTTAGTTCATCGCTCTTAGGGGGGATATCACATCTAGGGGGAGCTTTACTCTAAAAATTGAGCTAAAGTAACTCAAATGGTGTGAGCACAACAATGCTTTATGTAGAAGTGGTAATCCCACTTGTGCTTAAACGATGAGTATGACCTATGATCAAATGTTCCCATTTGACTCCTAAGTCAATATACTCATATATAGATGACCTAGTCATCGCCAATTGCTTGATAGATGCTAGAGTGTTTGTGCATGCTTTATCACATATTTCTTTTGCCATATTATTGTGTGAGCATGTTGAATGCATATTTTTCTCACTCGAGGACATCCATTTGTTGCTTTGATTGTTTGGCCTTTTCTATTTTGCCAAATGGATGGACAAGAATGCCTAAGAATTTCCTCTAGCTATCTATGTTTTCCTCGTCTCAAATCTATTCATGCTACATCACAAAGTTTGATCAAGTCAGATTCGAACCACTCTGTGTGAGGAGCACTCGGAGTCCACGAATCATCATAAACTTAAACTTCCAAAACCTCTTTATGCATTTGGGTATGACCGATTCATCCTTTTCGGTCCTACCGAGATCACTTAGTTGATCTAGGTTTTCAATCTCTATGCAACCGATTAGAACCTTTCAGTCACACCGAGTTGCAGTAACTGCCTGCAGTTTTGCATCTCGGTGCCACCTAGTTGTTCCACTCAGTCACACCGACAGGGTCAGGTTATATATACTGACGGGTCAAATTTTGGAAAAATTTCTGAAACCCTTCACCCGCGCATAACCTACTCTGCCTCTTCGGGTCTCCGGATCGTCCTCTCGCCGCCAGTGACCTCCCGCCGCTGGTCTCCGCCGCAGTCAATGGCAATCTGCTCCACCGTTGCCACCGTAGAGAACACTCACCGCTCTAGAGTAAGTGTTGGGGATATTACTACTGAAGGTAAACCGGCCTTATGTAGCCGGGTTGACTCCTAGAAGATTAGAAGCCCATAAAGATGCAAGGATGATGGCACTTCATGGAGGCCCAAGGCCCAAAGGCGGGTTAAAGCCTGTAAATGTAAACCGGCTTAGTCATGTAACTTGTATTATAAGATAGGAAGGATAGAGACCGAACTGGATCGTTTATGATCCGGCTCCGGGACTCTGTAAACCGGCGGGCGTCAACCTATGTATATAAAGGGATGACCCGGCAGCGGTTTAGGGACAGACAACAACTCGAGAGCTAGACAAAGCGGATTCGCTCCCTGGCCTTCGAAACCCTAGCAATACCAATCACAACTAGATGTAGGCTTTTACCTTCCTCGAAGGGGCCGAACTAGTATAAAATTCCCCGTGTCCCCTTGTCCGGTTTAACCCCTTAAGCTAACCCGTAGCAATGGATCCACGACTAAGTCCTTTTACAAGGACATCTGCCATGACACACCCACGACAGTTGGCGCCCACCGTGGGGCTATCGCACGATGGTTTTGAGTTCTTGAAGGGCAGCTTTGATGGACTTAAGGGATACGCTGTGGGCCGGATGATGAAGAGTCGTCGCGGCAAGCTCTACATCGACAACGCAGGATGGGGTCCCGAGGCCGATTCAATCAAATACGGGTACCGGGTCCCCTTTGGTGGGATTCACGTCTTCATCGGCAAGATCGGCGAACCGGCCCCTGAGCCGGACATCTACACCGACATCATCGAAACGGCTCGGCGTGCAAGTTCTTCGCCGGTTCAGCCCGAGGCAAGGCATGTTTTCATGGGTGTCATCCATGGATCAAGGTACGAGGACGGACCGGTGTCCGATGGAGAGACTGTGGTCTGTTCTGATGACGAGTCTTCTAGAGAGACCGAATCACTTTACTAGACCGTCATTGTGGGAGGATCCGAGGGCAACAGTATTCCGGATTCCCCCGATCTACCAAACCAGGCCGCCATCTTCATGGCCGGCACACAATCAGCGCCTCATTCATCTACGCCGCAGCAATGCTCTCCCGTTCAACAACGGACACACCAGCAGGGGCAGGAAGCTCGGCGCCGCCTCCGGCCCAAGTCCTGTCTAATTTGTTCGACACTTTGGAAACATTGATGGCCGCGGAGATGGATGCAGCAGCCAGGGATCAGCACAATGCGGAGATTGCAAAGGTAAAAGATCAGATAGCCCAGGCTAAAGCAGACCTGGCAACAGAGAATGCTAGGATGGCTATAGAGCGGGCTGAATTGGAAGCACAGGCCTACCTGATTAGACTGGATCAGAATGCTTCAGAGGAAGTCATGAGAAGAAGGTATCGATCATGTCTCCCGTCGGTTTATGAGCCGCGGAATCTCTTCAACACACCAGGAGTAGGAGCTGGGAGCCAACCCACACTAAACCGGGCAGGGGCGCCGGGAACAGGAGCGCCGGTTCAACCGCGCACGACGGACCCGCCTCTCCAGAACAACGTTGTGCCACAGTATGTACCAACACCACCCGGGCATTATTCCAACCCGTTGGACAACATTGTGGCCGCCGCTTCACTCCTGGCGGCCCTCCCAACCGACGGCGAGTCACCAGTTGCAGTGGAAGCATGTCGGGCCAGGGATCTCCTTCAAACAGCACTAAATCAACAACAGGTGTATTCACACAGTCGTGAGAGGATTCATTCCACTCCCCATCCAAGCCGGACTTATAGCAGACACGTGGAGGACGAACCTGCCGTGTCTAGTAGTGCACATCGCCGAAATTCACCATGAGGGAACAACCCGGTCGAGGGAGGCGCTAATGCGCAAGATGTTGTGGACCATGGCCGCGCACGTCAGGAGGCCGAGTTGGCGGCTTGACACGGAGCACGACAGCATACTCCGATTCACCCCATGGCCTCCGTGGAGCCAGGAGGGATGTTCAGTTCCTTAGGGGTGCCGTGTATAACCCCCACTTTGTGTAATGTGAGACTGCCCAAGGATTTCAAGGGACCTCATAAGATACCAAATTACACTGCCGATTTGCAACCAGAGGCATGGGTGGAGAGCTATGAGATGGCAATGGAGATGTTAGATGTGGATGAGGCAGTGTGTGCTAAATATTTCACCATGATGTTGGAAGGAATAGCTCGCACTTGGTTGAAGAGCTTGCCGACCAATTCCGTTGGATCATGGGCCGAATTGAAGCACCGGTTTATCCAAAACTTCAAGGATACGTGCAAGCAGCCGATGTCAATCGTTGATCTGGCCGCTTGTGTCCAAGAGGAAGGGGATTCCACGACCCATTGGGTCAAACGGGTCTCAGCAATTTTACATTCATCAGATCGTATCAATGCAGACACTGCAGTGTTAACACTAGAGGGCAATTGTCGTTTCAAACCGTTAAAGCAGAAGTTGGGAAGGCTCAAACGTCACTGCAATGATATGTCAACACTCATGGCCGCTTTGGTTAAATACGCCGGTTCAGATAATACCAAGGATCCGGATTCAGAGGAGGACAAACCAGAGAAAGGTAAGAAGAATGGCAATGCCAAGGGTCAATAGCATAATCCGGCATGCCATGGAAACGGTGGTAAGCGCAAGGCCGACAGTAGCTTGGGCTTTGTTGCAAATACCAACGCACAGGAGAATGGCCAGCACCGTAAGGGCAAGCAGCCCCAGAGGGGTGGAGGTTCAGGCCCCAATTTGGAGCGCTTGTTAAATCAGCCCTGTCCCAAGCATGGATCGAAGGAGAAGCCCGCATCACATCTTTGGAAGGACTGTTATATCATGCGGGATTTCAAGAATTCCAATATGTTCCAATATGACAACGCCCGCCCGGCGGTTCAGGAGGAGGTTTCCACGGGCCGGGTTACGGAGGTGGTGGTTCCAGTTTAGGGTTTCAAGGCAACCAAACCGGACACGTCAATCAAGGGCACCAAGGCAACTAGGGAGGTTACAACCATCAGGGGAATCAGCAGCAGCAGCAGTCGGGTTGTCAGAGCAATCCCAAACAGCTGAACAGCGGGCAATATCATGTCTTCACTACTAGTTTGTGCAAACGTGATTAGAAGCTTCACAAAAGGGCAGTAAACTCGGTTGAGCCAGCAGTACCTCAGTATGTACGCTGGTCTGAGCAGCCTATTTTGTGGAGTAGAGATGATCACCCACCCCGGGTTGATAATCCAGGTCACTTGGCCCTGGTGGTGGCCCCTCAAGTTGGGGGATACAAGTTCACTATAGTACTCATGGATGGGGGAAGTAGTATCAATATTTTATATTATGATACATTCCTCCGTATGGGGTTGACAGATAAGGATCTTAAACCGTCAAATACGGTCTTTCATGGTGTGGTGCCTGGTAAGTCTGCATATCCTGTTGGCAAGATATCTTTGGAGGTAGCTTTTGGAGATGACTATGATTCAAGGTCAGAAACATTGACATTTGAGGTGGTAAAGATCAAAAGTTCGTACCATGCCTTGTTTGGGCGGCCGGCTTATGCTAAGTTTATGGCAAGGCCATGTTATGTTTAGCTACAGCTTAAAATGCCAGGTCATAAAGGGACTATCACAGTACATGGAAGTAGAAAGATTGCTTTGGAGTGTGAAGAAGGTGATGCGGCTTATGCTGAGTCGGTTTGTGCCACGGAGGAGCTGAAATTCTATAAGGAGCAAGTTGATCCGGCAGACATGACCTCTTTGAAAAATCCAACTACAGAACATGATCCAGCATTGAAGTTCAAATCGGCTACATACACTAAGATGATTGACTTTGTTCCTGGTGATTCATCCAAACAGTTCAGCATCAGCGCTAACCTGGGTCCCAAATAGGAGAGCGCGCTCATCGAGTTCATCTGTGAGAATCGGGACATCTTTGCATGGAAACCTTCTGACATGCCAGGTGTACCGAGGGAACTCGCTGAGCACACACTCAACATTGATCCTAAGTTTAAACTGGTCTGGCAGTTCCTCCGCCGTTTCAATGAAGAGAGACGTAAGGCATAGGTGAAGAGGTAGCCCGTCTGTTGGCCGCAGGGTTTATCGTCGAAGTTTTTCATCCAGAGTGCTTAGCTAATCCGGTGTTGGTTCTTAAGAAAAATGGCACTTGGTGCATGTGTGTGGACTACATAGATTTAAACAAGGCTTGCCCTGCAGACCCCTTTGCTCTCCCTCGCATTGATCAGATAATTTATGCTACGGCGGGTTGTGACCGTTTGTGTTTTCTGGATGCTTGCTCTGGTTATCATCAGATCAAAATGGCGGTTAAGGACCAGGAGAAGACAGCTTTCATAACTCCCTTTGGAGCCTTCTGCTATGTTTCCATGCCTTTTGGACTCAAGAGTGCCCAGGCAACTTACCAGCGATGTGTTCAGAATTGCCTTCATAAACAAATTGGGCACAATGTTCATGCATATGTGGATGATATTGTGGTAAAGTCCAGAAAGGAGGAGACATTGATAGATGATCTACGAGAAACCTTTGACAATCTCCGAGTTTACAAGATGATGCTCAATCCGGAGAAGTGTGTCTTCGGTGTCCCAGCAGGTAAGCTCTTAGGCTTTCTGGTACCAAACAGAGGCATTGAGGCTAATCCGGAAAAGATTGCAGCAATTACGTCCTTGGCTAAACCAGCGTGTATTAACGATGTTCAATGTCTGGCCGGCCGGATTACAGCCATGAGCCGGTTTATCAGTCGCCTTGGAGAGAAGGCCATCCCTTTATATCAGATGCTCAAGAAAACAGATAACTTTGTTTGGAGCGAGACAGCTGATAAAGCGTTCGAGGATCTGAAGAGGCAGCTAGCTGAACCGCCCGTGCTTGCAGCACCGATCAATAAAGAGCCATTATTATTATATGTGACTGCTAATGCCCGGGCTGTTAGCGTAGCCATTGTGGTAGAGCGCAAGGAGCTTGGCAAGGAATATCCGGTTCAACGGCCGGTTTATTATATCAGTGAGGTGCTCATTGAGTCAAAGCAGAGGTATCCACATTGGTAGAAGCTGGTGTATGGGGTATTTATGTCGAGCCGGAAGCTTAAACATTATTTTCAGGGCCATCCCATCACAATGGTCAGTTCAGCTCCTCTGGGCGACATCATTCAAAACAGAGAAGCAACTGGCCGGATTGCCAAGTGGGCTATTGAACTTGGACCTCACGGGCTCAAGTATATACCCCGCACAGCGATAAAATCCCAGGCACTTGTGGACTTCATTAATGATTGGACGGAGTTGCAGGCACCGGAGGAGAAGCCAGATAATACATATTGGACTATTCATTTTGATGGGTCCAGACAGTTGGAGGGCTCGGGGGCTGGAGTCATACTAACTTCCCCACGAGGTGACAAGTTTTGTTATGTCCTCCGTTTAATGTTCCCTTGTACTAGCAATGCAGCTGAATATGGGGCTTTGCTCCACATCTTCGGATGGCTAAGGAGATGAATTTGAGCCAGGCTAAGTGCTTTAACGATTCAGATCTAGTGGCTCAGCAGGTGTCCGGCACTTGGGATTCTAAGGACCCACTCATGGCTGCATATCGGCGAGAGGTGGATGCAGTGGTTGGTCACTTTAAAGGTTATCAGGTGGACCATATAGACCGGCGGAAGAATGAAGCGGTGGACGCTTTAAGTCGTCTTGGTCCCCAGCGTAAACCGGTCCCGCCCAATGTCTTTCTTGATGTGTTGCATAATCCGTCAGTCAAAGTACCAACCGAGGAAGATTTGGCTATTCCTGATCCGGAGGCTCAGTTGGTGGCAGCTCTGCATGCCATACCGGATTGGACGATCCCATATCTAGCTTACATGAACCGGGGCGAGTTACTAGACGATGAAACGTTGGCTCGACAGATAATCCGGCGTTCCAAGTCCATGACCATACTCAACAGGGAGTTACATCGTTACAGTGTTTCAGGAGCAATTCAGCGTTGTGTTTCTCCTCAAGAAGGTTGTGAGATTTTGCAAGAAATCCATGAAGGGGATTGCGGTCACCATGATGGTTCAAACTCGCTGGTTGCCAAAGCTTTTCGCCATGGTTTTTTCTGGTTAACGGCGCATGCTGATGTGGAGGATTTAGTCAAGAGATGTGATGGATGTCAAAAATTTGCCCGCCGTGCGCATGTTCCGACTCAAGAGTTGCGGATGATTCCAATTACGTGGCAGTTTGCAACTTGGGGGCTTGATATAGTTGGACCCTTCAAGCGTTCTAAGGACAAAAAGACCCACCTGTTAGTAGCAGTTGATAAATTTACTAAATGGGTGGAGACAGAGCCAGTCAGCAAGTGTGATGCATCCACGGCGGTTCAATTCATCAAGAAGGTGATATTCCGGTTTGGTTTTCCACACAGCATTATAACAGATAATGGTACTAATCTGTCGAAAGGGGAGATGGAAGAATTCTGTCAACGTGAGCACATCCGGCTTGATCTAGCGTCGGTGGCTCACCCCCAATCTAATGGTCAAGCAGAAAGGGAAAATCAAGAAATTCTACGGGGTATCAAACCAAGGCTTATGGTTCCCTTAAAGCAGACGCCGGGTTGTTGGGTTGAGGAGCTACCTTCTGTGTTATGGAGCATCAACACCACACCCAATAGGTCTACGGGTTACACACCTTTCTTCATGGTCTATGGAGCGGAGGCGGTTCTTCCTAGTGACATCCGTCACGATTCGCCCCGTGTGGCAGCTTATGTTGAAGCTGATAATGAGAAAGCATGTCAGGATTCACTAGACCTGTTGGATGAAGAGCGTGATCTTGCAGCAGCACAATCGGAGATTTATCAACAAGATCTCTGATGTTATTACAGCCGCCGGGTGATTTGGTGCTCCGGCTCATCCAGGATCAGACTGATATGCACAAGTTATCCCCACCTTGGGAAGGACCCTTTGTGGTCAGCAAAAATCTGCACAACGGATCTTACTACCTCATTGATGTTCGAGAGCATGAAGACTCACGTCAATCGGAGGAGGAGACCAAGCGGCCATGGAACATAGCTCTCCTTCGGCCTTACTATACTTGAAGCCATAGGCTCTTCATCTATACATATTTATGACAGTGTATATATCATATAATAAACCGGAGCCTCCGTTATAAGTGGGGTATTTGTTCTTTTTATATCCTGTGTGTGCTTTTACAAGTTAACTGACAAAGCGGAGTCTTTTAATCCAGCTTTAGAAGCTGCATAGATATAAAAAAATCACTAGGGGGCTTGGTCATATTTGAACTACAGCTACACCTCTTGATCGGTTTTTAAACCATGAAGGGATATCACTAGGGGGCTTGGTTGTCCTCACACCATAGCTACACCTCTTGATAGGCATTTAAGCCACAAAAGGAAAAAAATTGTTGAGCCAAAGAGAGTGTTGTACATAGTACAGACTCAAACATGGGCACACACTGAGCATCGCTCAGAAAGTTACTTGGGGGCTCTTTTTGCAAAGCAACAAAGAGTTTGAAAGGACCCTCGTAATTGGCTATCAAGCCACGGCTTTGAAGCCTGGTGTATTCACCTAAAAACCCGGGTTAACCTGCCTTCATCAAGTAAGCCACTCATGTCCAGGTAATCCTGGTATGACCCATCGAACGTTTGACAAGTCAATCTTTTACAGACCCTGAACTTGTCACAATTAAAACGATGATTGGTTAATTGGAGGCCCATCTTAAAAGGCTTTGTTAAATGGTTTAACTCAGAGGCCTGGCAGCCCATGAAAAGCCTCGATTTGGAACCTGGCAGCTCATAAAAAGCCTTGCATATTTTCCTGTTTGAATTTTGTTTGTTGAAAACCATAAGTATTTTTTGATAAACTGGCATCCTTGACCCGACTTGCTTTTCAACTACAAGTTGTGGGCACATGATCAATTATAAACCGGTGTTCATTGACCCGGTCTGGTTTGACTAAATCGCCCGTGTTATAAAGAAAATCTGGTGGTTATCCCGGTCCGGTTTAATATATAGACCGGCATTATGAAGATAGAGTTATCAACGTTCCGGATTGGTATTAACACCTTTGCCGTATACACGTTTGGTCAACCAATGAGGTATGTTCGGTACATTACTTTTTGTACAAACACTTGATTATTCATCTAGGTACTATATATTTCTTGGACATCATGACACGTCTAGCGGTAAACCGCTAGATACTTTTAAGTTGTTGTACCTAGGAACGCAATTCATCATGGGTTATGCATAAATATATCCCAAAGGGTGGCACAGATTGTCACAAAGTATTACGAAACATGCTCGATGGCATGGCAGATAACGGAGTTTCAGCTATCCTATTACATGAAGCTTCAAAGCGGCTCAAACAGTATCATTGTTTTTCACAGTAGCCATATAAACCGGCGACCGGATCAGGACTCTTCATCGCGATGGTTTGACGGTTGAGGGTCAGTTGGTGTAGGCACTTCTTCATCCCTCCCCAGATGCTGGAAATCAGCCGTTGACCAATCGATTCCAGTTAATGCTTGGAACACTGCTTCCTCATGGATAAGATTGGAAGGGTTAATATCAGGGGCGTAAGTGTGCTTACGAATCGGAGGCACAAGTTCTTCAACTTCATGCATGTCGGCCGGCTGTCTTTTCCCTTCTGCATCATAAAATGGTTGAAAATGGGACAAATCGGTATCATCAGCCAACTTGCTGGCTGCTGGCCGCATCTGTTTGGTCAGCCGCCGAAGATCATCATTGTTGAAGATTGAACCATCTTCTTTAACGCCTGGGTATCCTTTAATGATATCCTCTGCTTCAAGGTCTGGAATCCAGGCTTTGGCTCGAATAAGGGCGGTTAAAGCTCCTGCTCTAGCAGCTGCTCTCTTCAACTCGGCAATACGGGATGGTAACATGCCCAGCTTCTCAAGGGTTTCCTTAATCAAAGTTGGAGTCGGTTTGTTATAAGCTGATGTGCTAATAACCCGTTGAGACCCAGAGTATAGCTGTTCAACCAATGTATATGCCGCTTTGAGATTCATCCGCATATATGTACCAAGATGAGCGATCCGAGTGCCTGCCAAAGATTTTATCAACATTTTGGTCAGTTATAAGATTCATCAACTGGCGCAACACACATAAGCAGACACCTACCAAAGATAGCAGAGGTCATAGCATTGATTTGGTGTTTCAAACCGGCTAGTTCTTCAACCACTGGCTTCAGGGCTGCCTCGGCGTCTACAACTCTTTTGGTTAAACCGGATTTCTCGGTTTCCCATTCAGCACGCTCTTGGTTGAAGGATTCTTTCAGCTTTTCCATTACGGCCAGGGCCTGGGTCAGCTCCTCTTTGTCTTTTGCAGCCTCGGCTTGTTGTGACTTCACATTCTCTTGCAAGTCAGAATTTTGGGCATCTTTGCTTCTCAGTTCAGTCTGCCACGTTGAAGGTATGTTAAACAAACAACATATATATGTGCTAAAGTACAAAGCGTATAACAAAGTTATGCACTTCATACATGGGGGCTAATGCCTATTTGCTCTCAAGCACTACACTTTATACAAGTCTCTAGAACAATGAAAGCATTATCCTTGACACTTGGGGGCTAATGTGCATCTGTTCTAAAACGGATGTGTGGATTAAAAACCGGATTAACTTGCCAAGTTAAACCAGCCTTTGGGGGCTATGCTACAGAAAGTTATCTAATTTTTCTTCAAGATGAGTCTTATCTATTATTAGCGACCTGCCATTGCAAGGGCCAATGATGAGATGCTTAAAGTGTTACAAAGACCCGGTTTGTGATTAACAATCATAAAACGGCCCTTGGGGGCTACTTGGGATAGTGTTTCAGCTATAAATCAATATACAAAGGGAGAGGAATTTACCTCATATCGCTCTTTCATTAAGTTCACCAAACCGGCTTCATAATCCCGGTTTGAGTGCAGATGGTTCAAGAAGCCAGAATGAAGCTCATCAGCGTTAAGATGATCATAGCTTGATAAGTCGCTGCTCCATTTACCTTTATCCCAGGCAGCTTGCTCTTCTTTGGCACTGTGCTGAGCCAAAATGACGGGATGGCCAGGAGAGATGTGTCCCATTCCAGTAATAATAACATCATCACCTTGGCCTTCAGGATTTTTGGTTGATGATACTGGAATTTCAATGTCTTTCATTGGACTAGCTCGGTTTGGTTCTGCCGGTTCAGTATCGGGTGCGGCAGGCTCAGCATCTGTTGGTTCATCGGTATGTTGGCCTTCAAGGGGTGGATCATCAAAAGTAGCTTCAGGATGAGGGCCTTCCGGTTCACCAGTCTGTTCCGGTTCACCTCTTGGTTCTTCTTCTTCGGCGACAGGGTCTTCTGGCGGATTGGTGACCCGAGCTTTCTTGATGGGTCTGGCTTTGGCCCTGCAAACAGAATAAAAGAGGATTAATATCCTATTCAAAGGATTTATGGCGCATTGAAAGGAAAGGTTTTTACAACTCACCCGGCCACAGTTTTCAAAGGGGGGAGTTGAGTTGCTGTCGATTCACCAGAAGATGAAGGAGGTGTCACCTGATAATTTGAATCAAATGGATTAAGAGGTTGTATGAAATAACCTGCCTCGGGGTAAGAATTGTCAGAAGTAGGAGAGACCTCAGACCGGCACTTCCGAATCGGAGTATCAGGTAAACCGGCTGAAGTGACCTGTTGGCCACTATGTCGGGTTGTCCGGCGAGCTTCATGCTGCTGAGTCTTCAAAATAAATGTTGGATCCAAGTGAGCAAGAGGATGATAAAAGCTTACTTTCCGGACTGCTTGGCGAGTTTTTGTGTTGGCATAGAGTCTGAACCAGAGGAAAGGGTAATTACCTCTACGTCATCAGCTTGACTAGCTTCTGCGTCCTCCTGAGGAAGATCATTGTTAATGAGATGCATGAAAAGAGAGCCAAGTGAGTCAAGTTCTACCTCAACTTCTGGATCATCAGTATCATCATCAAGCTCCATATTAATCCGGTCAGCCGTTTTCCGTTTTGACATCCGTTTTACGGCATTGGTCTTTGGGCGGGATGGCTTGACCGCTTTGTCTTTAGTCGGCTTTGCCGCTTTCTCTATGGTTTTCTGTTTCCAGAAGGGGTCATCACCCTACATATAAAGAAGAAGGGTTACAGGTTGCATAAATTAAAGATATTAGAGATGAAGAGGAAGTATAATGCTTACAGCAGGCGATTTGTTCTTGGTATAGAACGGACTCAGACCGGTTTGACTACAGATCAGTTCCGGCTCGTTCAGAATTTTCTTTACACCTTCAGTGACTTCTTCCTCAGATAATTGGATGTTGCAATGGCGTTGAGGGTCGTCAACCTCACCGGTATATTCACACATTAAACCGGGGCGCCGGCTTAACGGCAAGATACTCCAGGATATCCAACAGCGCACAAAGTCCACGTCTGTTAAACCATTTGCCATAAAGTCCCGGAGTTTGGCGAGTTGAGGAGCGTATTTCGCCCTTTCTGAAGAGCTCAGGCATTGTGGCATGGGGTGAGTATTGGATAGTCTGTGATCATGAAAGCCGGGGAGGGGATTTTCATCTTCAGGCGAAGTGTCTCTGCAATAAAACCAAGTTTGATTCCATTCCTTTGGGTGGCTATGATGTTTGGCATGAGGAAATTCAACTTCTTTCCATTTTTGAATCGAGACACCACCAAGTTCTGTGTTCGGGCCATTTACAAACTCTGTGCGCCGGTTTAAGTGAAAGAAATCCCGGAACAGTTTTGCAGTTGGTTCTTCTTGTAAATATACTTCACAAAAGACCTGGAAGTTGCATAAATTGGAAACCGAGTTGGGACCAATATCTTGCGGATGAAGTTGGAAGCTGGCAAGCACATCTCGATAAAACTTTGACCCTGGAGGTTTGAAGCCACAGCCTATATGGTCAACAAAGAGCACCACCTCGCCCTGCCTTGGGGTGGGAGGATTTTCTGTTCCTGGAACTCGCCATTTGATTTTAGTTTTCTTAGGCAGGGAGCCGATGCTAACCATCTCATTATATTGAGTCTCAGTAACCCGGGAACGAGCCAGTTGCAAGTAGTGAATTGTTTGGCCATTGCGAAGCAAACAAGCTGAAAATGAAAGGCCGGTTTATAAATTACGCATGATTATATGCAAGAGACAAGGGAGTAGGAAACATACTGATATGTGAAATGGTATAAACCGGAGACTCATGCAATAAGGGAAAAAGGTAATACTAGCACAGGATTACTTAGACACTGTTAAACTGGAGCATAATTATGAAGGTAAAATGCTCCTCCGGTTTATTAGAGGGCTAATGGCATAGACTGATTATACAAGGTTAAACCGCCTATGTTGGTGCAAGGAGAAACAGATCTCGCAGGGACATAGAAACAGATCTCACAGTGACATATGAAATTTTCGGATCTAAGATAAGACAGAAAAGTAAAAATAATTGGATCTAGAAGGGGTGCAGAACTGAAGCAACTTATGAAGGACTAGATCAGTTCTTTGCGCATAAGGGTTTGTGGTGACAAGGGAAGGTTAGCTACGGCAAGGAGTATGTCAGATATGAAGTATTCACCTAAAGGCCATGAAAGAGCAACACTGAAAGCTCTAATGAACCTCAAGAACAGCAAAGAACAAGGAAACCCTAATGGATCTAAGAAAGAAACGGGAAAAGACTTACTGCGACAGCGGAAGTAGCGGAAGGGCGATGTGGAACTCTGATGCGAACAGGTTGATGCAGCGGCCAACGACGAAGCAGAGGCGGAGTTCGAAGATGACGGCGGTGCTCGGGTGCGAGGTCGTCGAGAGGAAGAAGAAGAGATGAATGGGTAGCGAAAAGAGAAGAAAAGGGGTTTGCTGTCCCTATTTATAGGCCGAAGAGATGAAACGGCAAGTGCGGGAATCGAGGAGCCCAAAAATGGATAAGTTAATAGGGGTGTCGCCTCGATGGCTGAAGACATATTAAATGAAGGTAATCTTTGACATCAACGAGTAGATGACGTCACGACGGTTTATCATAATCTTGAAGTATGACGTCACGGCGGTTTACAAGATCGAGGTGAAGATATGAGGGAAGAATTTTTCTAATTATAGAAGATTGACATGAACGAGTTCAAACCAATCTGGGGCCTAATGTTGGGGATATTACTACTGAAGGTAAACCAGCCTTATGTAGCCGGGTTGACTCCTGGAAGATTAGAAGCCCATAAAGATGCAAGGATGATGGCACTTCATGGAGGCCCAAGGCCCAAAGGCGGGTTAAAGCCTGTAAATGTAAACCGGCTTAGTCATGTAACTTGTATTATAAGATAGGAAGGATAGAGACCGAACTGGATATGTTTATGATCCGGCTCCGGGACTCTGTAAACTGGTGGGCATCAACTTATGTATATAAAGGGACGACCCGGCAGCGGTTTAGGGATAGACAACAACTCGAGAGCCAGACAAAGCGGATTCGCTCCCTGGCCTTCGAAACCCTAGCAATACCAATCACAACTAGACGTAGGCTTTTACCTTCCTCGAAGGGGCCGAACTAGTACAAAATTCCCCGTGTCCCCTTGTCCGATTTAACTCCTTAAGCTAACCCGTAGCGATGGCTCCATGACTAAGTCCTTTTACGAGGACATCTGCCGTGACAAACCCACGACAGTAAGTGTTCGACCCCTTGTGCTATCTTTTTCACTCCGATTCCTAGCACAAGGACAATGCCATGTTTCTTGCCACGATTGAGATTGATCCATCCAGCTAAAACTTCCTTAGGTCTAGATTGATTTGAAAATTTTAGGGTTAGCTCTCCGCAGAACTCATCTCAGACCGACCAAAATGTAGAAATCGGTCTCACCGATTCGGCTTAGGCCAATGCACATGCGCTTTTCGGTCTGACCAAAACATGAAAATTAGTGTGACAGAGTTCAAGATTCTGTGAAACCCTAGCAATATCGGTGCCACCGAACTGTGACTCGGCCCAACCGAGTTCACTAGTTTAGGTTTCAAGTGTTGCTTCGGTATCACCGAGTTTGTCAATTCGGTAGCTCCGAGATCACTTTTGTAGAGAAGTAAAACTAAGCTTTTTGACTCAATTGTTTTGCAAAACCTCTGTACTTTGTGATGCTCATCTACTCTACCTCATCTACAACCTATTCACAAGGTCTGCTGACAGTTTTTCTGAAGATGTCTGATCAAAGTGACAGTCAGAACAAGTCTGAAGAGCAGGTTCAGTTGAGTGAGGGCACTAGTCCCTCCAGCAGCTATGATGAGGGCAACAGGAGCACACCTAGTAACTTGCAAAAAGCAGCTACCAGGACAAGGAAGAAGAAAACCTCAGATTCTAAAGATGAGGATTATGTGGCTATTGAGGATTAAGCCACTTCAAGGAAAAAGGTGCTGAAAAAGGAGTATGGCACAGCTGCTGCAAGTAAGCCAGGACTGAAAACAAAGGCTCCAGCAAGAAGAGTTCCAATGTCAAAAGCCAGAGCCTCCACTCAAGAAACAATGGAGTTCACTCTTGAACCCAAAGAAGGAGGTGAAGGCAAGAAGAGGAAAGAAAGGGTCAAGAAGACCATTGCCAGAGTTATTGGAAAACCATCAATGATGAGAGATGATGAAGAAGAGGAAGAGGATGCTACTCCAGCACCCAAAGCTCAGAAGCTTATGGGAGATGCTATAAAGCCAGGGGCTGCTCCATCTAAGCCCAAGTCTGCTCCCAAAGCTCCAGCTCAAAAGTCTGCACCCAGGAGAAGCACCAGGAACATTCCAGCTGCAGAAAAGAACAAGGCCCCAGTGCCTGAGATTGTTGATGAAGAAGATGATGAATCCCAAGTGCTAAGGAAGCTCAAGCCCAAGATCCCTGACCACAATGATGCACATCCTATTGCAGAAAATATGAAGATCAGGAAGGATTCAGGACTAAGATTGTGGAGACAGTCTGATCCATATGCTATCAGGAGGAGAACTGCTGTGGACTACATGTTCCACACAAAGGAACAACAAGACTTTTATGAGACTGTCTTCCTTGACAAGAAGCCCATAGTGTGTGACATGAGATGGGTTGACTGGGAGTACATCAAGGAGAATGAAGATCACAATCCAGGAGTATATGATAGCTTCAAAGCATGTGAAGTTGATACATTTGTTGCCCAGAAGCTCACCAAGTGGAATGATGACCTCATCATATAGTTTTACTCCACAGCCCAGTTCTATCCAGATGGAAGGATAGTTTGGATGTCTGAAGGTACTAGGTACCAATCCACTGTTGAAGAATGGGCTCAGTTGATCAATGCCCCAGAAGAACATGAGGATGACTTGGATGTTTATGCCGAGAAGAAGAAAGACCATAACACTATGGCACACATGTACAGAGAGATCCCAGATGATGCTTTAGAGACTCATAAGTTTGGATCTGTCCACTTCTTGTTGTCTGGTTTGCCTACCATCAACTGGATCCTAAGGCACATATTGCTACCCAAGTCAGGTGATCACAAGATGACCAGAGGACATGTTATCAATTTGCTACATTTGTTTGATGTGCCTCAAAAGTTCAAAGTCATGAGTATGATTGTAGAGACAATCAAAAGGACACCAGCTGATCAGAAGAGAAGCTGTGGTTATACGCCACAAATTCAGGAGCTCATCAACTCCAAGATGGGCACAGGCAAATATCTATTGGATAAGGAGCACCTGGCAATATACCCTGAATTTGAAGACAACACAGTTGTGATGGATGAGAATGAACCATCATCAGTTCAAGCACAGGAGAAGAAAGCCAAAGCTAAAGCTGAGAAAGCTACAAGAATGCCAACTGTTGAAGAGGCATCAAGTGTTCTTGAAATCCAAGCAAGATCAGCTTGGATATCTGATCCAATCCACCTTGAGGATTGAGAACGGCTTGGCCACCCTGACTCAAAACTAGGAGAGCTAGGAGAGGATCATTAAGCAGAAATTCTATGATCTTGATGTCAAAGTAACTGAGATTCAGTCAGTAGTTGAGCAATTTCAGGAGGAAGTGGAGGAGAAGAAGGGAAAGTCAACTACAGATGCTTTTGCTAGAGTGCCCTGAAGCCAGAGGTCTGCTGCAGTGCCAGTCACAGATACTAGAGTTACAGCATCAGCTCCAGCAGCTACAGCTCAAGTGCCACCTCCAGCAGCCACTCCACCAGCCACTCCGCCAGCTCCAGCTACATCAACAGAAGCTTTCGTCCTTGGAGTCATCTCTACACCACCTCCCAAAGATCAAGCCTGAGAGATGTTTAGCACTATGCATTTTTTGAACTTCTTGGTAACTTGTTGCCAAAGGGGGAGAAAAATGTATAGATCATAGGCTTCGAGAGAGAGTGTTGCTTTTTATATCTCTTGTTTTTGGTTGAACTTCTTTATTGTGTGCTTGTGTGAGATACTTTATGTTCTTGTGAGATACTTGTTTGATCATGCGTTTGATCATATGCTACCCTTAATGCTTGCTGGATGATATTATCTCTTATATCCTTATATGATCATTCACTTGCTTGGTGATGAGTGCATGCTTTTAGTTTCTATCATTTTGAGCGCTCCACCAAGATGTATGTGACTGATGTCTACTACTCAACCTTCTTCTTGTAGACGTTGTTGGGCCTCCAAGTGCAGAGGTTTGTAGGACAGTAGCAAATTTCCCTCAAGTGGATGACCTAAGGTTTATCAATCCGTGGGAGGCGTAGGATGAAGATGGTCTCTCTCAAGCAACCCTGCAACCAAATAACAAAGAGTCTCTTGTGTGCCCAACACACCCAATACAATGGTAAATTGTATAGGTGCACTAGTTCGGCGAAGAGATGGTGATACAAGTGGTATATGGATGGTAGATAAAGGTATTTGTAATCTGAAATTATAAAAATAGCAAGGTAACTAATGATAAAAGTGAGCGTAAACGGTATTGCAATGTGTGGAAATAAGGCCTAGGGTTCATGCTTTCACTAGTGTAAGTCCTCTCAACAATAATAACATAATTGGATCACATAACTATCCCTCAACATGCAACAAAGAGTCACTTCAAAGTCACTAATAGCGGAGAACGAACGAAGAGATTATGGTAGGGTACGAAACCACCTCAAAGTTATTCTTTCCAATCAATCCGTTGGGCTATTCCTATAAGTGTCACAAACAGCCCTGGAGTTCATACTAGAATAACACCTTAAGACACAAATCAACCAAAACCCTAATGTCACCTAGATACTCCAATGTCACCTCAAGTATCCGTGGGTATGATTATACGATATGCGTCACACAATCTCATATTCATCTATTCAACCAACACAAAGGACCTCAAAGAGTGCCCCAAAGTTTCTACCAGAGAATCCCGACAAAAACGTGTGCCAACCCCTATGCATAGGTTCATGGGCGGAACCCGCAAGTTGTTCACCAAAACATACATCAAGTGAATCACGTGGTATCCCATTGTCACCACAGATACGCATGGCAAGACATACATCAAGTGTTCTCAAATCCTTAAAGACTCAATCCGATAACATAACTTCAAAGGGGAAAATCAATTCATTACAAGAGAGTAGAGGGGGGAGAAAACATCATAGGATCCAACTATAATAGCAAAGCTTGCGATACATCAAGATCGTATCACCTCAAGAACACAAGAGAGATAGATCAAACACATAGCTATTGGTACATACCCTCAGTCCCGAGGGAGAACTACTCCCTCCTCGTCATGGAGAGCACCGGGATGATGAAGATGGCCACCGGAGAAGGATTCCCCCTCCGGCAGGGTGCCGGAACGGGTCTAGATTGGTTTTCGGTGGCTACGGAGGCTTCTGGCGGCGGAACTTCCGATATATTGTGCTCACAGATGTTTTTAGGGTATATGGAGATATATAGGCGGAAGAAATACGTCAGGAGGGGACGAGGGGCTCACGAGGGTGGAGGGCGCGCCCAGGGGGGTGGGCGCGCCCCCCTGCCTCGTGACCTCCTCGCAGATCCCCCGACATGCACTCCAAGTCTTCTGGGCTTCTTTCCTTCCAAGAATGAGTTCCGTGAAGTTTCAGGTCAATTGGACTCCGTTTGATTTTCCTTTTCTTCGAAACCCTAAAACAGGGTAAAAACAGAAACTGGCACTGGGCTCTGGGTTAATAGGTTAGTCCCAAAAATGATATAAAAGTGTATAATAAATCCCATAAACATTCAAAACAGTAGATAATATAGCATGAAGCAATCAAAAATTATAGATACGTTGGAGACGTATCAGTGACATGGAAGAGTAACCCATGATCCTAATCGATTTTGCATTTGCATTCAAAAGCAAATTTTAAACAATGCACAAATTTAGGGGGAGCTCTTGCTTATCACATACTTCTCAAAGCGACGATGTTTCTCAATCTTATTACCATTTGTCGAAGCTTTGATCTATATGTTGTCATCAATTACCAAAAAGGGGGAGATTGAAAGTGCAACTATCCCTGGGTGGTGTTGGTAATTCCTAACGACATATATCTCATTGAGCTAATGCTATTTCAAGATAAATATTTCAGGGAAGCTCAATGATTGGCATGGCATTGATTAGAAAAGTGGATCCCTTAAAATGCCAAGGACAAAAGGATTGGCTCAAGCTCAAAGCACAAGACTACTTTTTTCATTTTAGTGATCCAAGATCACATTGAGTCCATAGGAAAAACCAATACTATCAAGAGGGGGTGAGGTGTTGCTTAATGAGTTTCTTGCTCAAAATGCTTAGTGATATGCTCCAAAGCCCTCAACTACTTTCTCATATCCACATATGTCCCAAACCAAAAGTCAAACTCGGCCCTACTGAAACTTTCTATCCGGCGCCACCGAGTTCTCTTGACATAGCCACTGCCAGAAAACCTAGTCTTTTCGGTCTCACCGATAGGTATCTCGGTCTCACCGAGATGGGATTGTAATATCTCTGTTTCCCTTTGTAACGTTTCAGTCCAACCGAGATGAGTGATCGGTCCCACCGAGATTGCAATGCAAACTCTCTGTTTCCCTTTCGTAATGTTTCGGTCCAACCAAGATGAGCGAATCAGTCCCACCGAGTTTGCCTGACCAACTCTCTATTTGTCTATTACAAAAATCGGTCCCACCGAGTTTGTGTAATCGGTCTCACCGATATTACGTTATGCCCTAACCCTAAAGAAATCAGTCCCACCGAGTTGACGTGTCAGTCTCACCGAAAATCCTAATAGTCACATTATGAACTAAATCGGTCTGACCGAGTTCTCTGAATCGGTCGCACCGAGTTTGGTGATTTGTGTGTAACGGTTAGTTTTTGTGTGGAGGCTATATATACCCCTCCACCCACTCTTCATTCGGAGAGAGAGCTATCAGAACATGCCTACACTTCCAACATACATTTTCTGAGAGAGAACCACCTACACTTGTGTTGAGGTCAATATATTCCATTCCTACCACATAAATCTTGATCTCTAGCCTTCCCCAAGTTGCTTTCCACTCAAATCTTCTTTCTACCAAATACAATCCTATGAGAGAGAGTTGAGTGTTGGGGAGACTATCATTTGAAGCACAAGAGCAAGGAGTTCATCATCAACACACCATTTGTTACCTCTTGTAGAGTGGTGTCTCCTAGATTGGCTAGGTGTCACTTGGGAGCCTCTGTCAAGATTGTGGAGTTGAACCAAGGAGTTTGTAAGGGCAAGGATATCGCCTACTTCGTGAAGATCTACCCGAGTGAGGCAAGTCCTTCGTGGGCGACGGCCATGGTGGGATAGACAAGGTTGCTTCTTCATGGACCCTTCATGGGTGGAGCCCTCCGTGGACTCGCGCAACCGTTACCCTTCATGGGTTGAAGTCTCCATCAACGTGGATGTACGATAGCACCACCTATCGGAACCACGCCAAAAATCTCCGTGTCTACATTGCGTTTGCTCCCTCCAAACTCCTCCCTTCACCTTCATATGCAATTGTTTTACTTTCCGCTGCTACACTCTTAGAATTGCATGTGTAGGTTGATTGCTTGACTTGTGCAAAGTTGCTAAAATCTGCCAAGAACTAAAATTGGGAAATTGCTAGATTTTTATTTGGTCAAGTAGTCTAATCACCCCCCCTCTAGACATACTTTTGATCCTACATCCTTGGTAAGGTGGCCATCTCACATGATAGCTCCCTACAAAATGTTATGCTCGTTGAATCTCTTGGCTACAATTTACTTTCCGTATCTAGACTTGCTGACTTTGGTTTCAATGTCCTATTTACTAAAGTAGATTGCCAAGTGTTTCGTAGAGAAAATCATAAAATGGTCTTTACCGGTACACGGAGAGGTGATCTATATATTGTTGATTTCACTAGAAAGGCTCAACCTAGAACTTGCCTAATTGCTAAATCCTCGAATGGCTGGTTGTGGCATAGAAGGTTAGGTCATGTGGGCATGCGAAATCTTGATAAGCTTATTAAAGGTGGTCATATCCTTGGAGTAAAAGATGTTATATTTGACAAGGATAGACTTTGTAGTGCTTGTCCAGCAGGAAAACAAGTTGGAGGAAGCCACCTCGTGAAGAACATCAAGACCACGAGAAGACCGCTCGAGCTACTTCACGTGGATCTCTTTAGTCCCAATGCCTACAAGAGTCTTGGTGGTAACTCATTTGGTCTAGTCATAGTCGATGATTTTTCAAGATTTATGTGGGTGCTCTTTCTTGATGATAAATCACAGGTCCAAAAGATCTTCAAAAACTTTGCTAGAAAGGCCCAAAATCAATTTGAAGTGAAAATCAAGAAGGTTCGCAGTGACAACGGAACGGAGTTCAAGAACACAAATGTGGATACCTTTCTTGACGAAGAAGGGATTTCACATGAGTTCTCGGTACGTACTGATACGTCTCCATCGTATCTATACTTTTTGATTGTTCCATGCCAATATTCTACAACTTTCATATACTTTTGGCAACTTTTTATACTATTTTTGGGACTAACATAGTGATCCAGTGCCCAGTGCCAGTTCCTGTTGTTTTTGTTTCACAGAAAATCCATATCAAACGGAGTCCAAATAGAAAAAATGGACGGAGAATATTTTTGGAATATATGAATATGGGAAGAAAATCAACGCGAGACGATGCTCGAGGGGGGCATGAGGCAGGGGGCGCCCCCTGGGCGCGCCCCTGACCCTTGTGGGCCCCCCGTAAGGCGGTTAATGCTCTTCTTTGGCGGCAAGAAAGCTAATTTTCGGAGTTACAGATCCAATCAGAGTTACCAATCTTCGGATATATAAGAAACGGTGAAAGGGCAGAATCCCGGAGCGCAGAAACAGAGAGAGACAGAGAGACAGATCCAATCTCGGAGGGGCTCTCGCCCCTCCCATGCCATGGAGGCCAAGGACCAGAGGGGAAACCCTTCTCCCACCTAGGGAGAAGGTCAAGGAAGAAGGAGAAGAAGAAAAAGAAGAAGAAGAAGGGGGGCTCTCTCCCCCTCGCTTCCGGTGGCACCAGAACACCGCCGGGGACCATGATCATCACCGCAATCTACACCAACACCTCCGCCATCTTCACCAACATCTCCATCACCTTCCCCCCTCTATCTACAGCGGTCCACTCTCCCGCAACCCGCTTTACCCTCTACTTGAACATGGTGCTTAATGCTTCATATTATTATCCAATGATGTGTTGCCATCCTATGATATCTTAGTAGATTTTCGTTGTCCTATCGGTGGTTGATGAATTGCTATGATTGATTTAATTTTCTTGTGGTTATGTTGCTATCCTTTGGGGACCATCATATGAGCGCACGCATGGATCACACCATAGGGTTAGTTGTATGTTGATAGGACTATGTATTGGAGCGCAAGAGTGACAGAAACTTCAGCCTAGCATAGAAATTGATGCATAAGGGATTGAAGGGGGCCAATATATCTTAATGCTATGGTTGGGTTTTACCTTAATGAACGTTGGTAGTTGCAGATGCTTGCTAATATTTCCAATCATAAGTACATAGAATTCCAAGTCAGGGATGACATGCTAGCAGTGGCCTCTCCCACATAAAACTTCCTATCGGTCTAGTAAAGTAGTCAATTGCTTAGGGACAATTTCACAACTCCTACCACCACTTTTCCACACTCGCTATACTAACTTTATTGTGTCTTTATCTAAGCAGCCCCTAAATTTTATTTACGTGCTCTTTATTATCTTGCAAACCTATCCATCAACACCTACAAAATACTTCTTGTGTCATACTTGTTCTAGGTAAAGCGAACTTTAAGCGTGCATAGAGTTGTATCGGTGGTCGATAGAACTTGAGGGAATATTTGTTCTACCTTTAGCTCCTCATTGGGTTCGACACTCTTACTTGTCGAAAGAGGCAACAATTGACCCCCTATACTTGTGGGTTATCAAGACCTTTTCCTGGCGCCATTGCCGGGGAGTCATAGCGTAGAGTGAATATTCTCGTGTGTGCTTGTTTGCTTTATCACTAAGTAATTTTTTATTTTGCTGTTCTTAGTTGTTTTCTATCTTCAGTAATGGATATGGAACACAAAATACCAAAAAAATAGGTGTACCTGCTACTCATGGAGATGGAGAACCTCCTAAAACCCTCGATGCTGGTTATGTGAAAGAGATTATGTACTACTTTTATAATCCTGAGAAAACCCCATTCAATAATTTTATGGGAGACACGTTGGATCAACGTGAATACTTTAGGGATTATCTCTTGACTCAAAAAGGGAAACTATTATGGGATCAAATTCATATGTTGCATTGGTATGCTCGGGAACTATGCTTGAGATATGACTATACTTGTTGCTCTAGGATGAAGGCTCCACACCTTCCCTTTTCATGCAAATTTAATGATGATAAAACCTTGGCTTCTTATGCTAATGGTATATATGATTACTATGATGTGGAACAAATAGAAGAATTTGTTGCTTTTATGGGTGCTTATGAAATTGACTCTTTGTTTAAAGAGTGTGAAAATTTTGATGATTCAGTTTATAGACCTGAAAATTTAGCTATCCTTAAATATTGCAATTAGAATTATGAATTCAATTCCGATATTGATGATTTTATTGAGAGAGTCTCCGCTGTCCAAGAAGAGACTAATATTTTGCAGGAGTCTATGGAAGAAGAAATTGATGAAACTGTGAGCTCATTGGATGAAAAAGATGATGAGGAGAGTTAAGAACAAAAGGAGGAAGAGCGGATTGATCACCCGTGCCCACCTTCTAATGAGAGTAACTCTTTATCCCATACAATGTTTAATTTCCCTTCATGCTTACTGAAGGATGATTGCTATGATGACTGTTATGATCCCGTTGATTCTCTTGAAATATCCATTTTTGATGATGCTTGCTATGCTTGTGGCCAAGATGCCAATATGAATTATGCTTATGGAGATGAACTTGCTATAGTTCCTTATGTTAAACATGAAATTGTTGCTATTGCACCCACGCATGATAGTCCTATTATCTTTTTGAATTCTCAAGTCTACACTATATCGGAGAAGTTTACCCTTATTAAGGATTATATTGATGGGTTGTGTTTTACTATTACACATGATGATTTTGATAGATATAATATGCATGTGATTGCTGCTCCTAATTGCAATTATTATGAGAGAGGAACTACATCTCCGCCTCTTTATGTTTCTAACACAAAAAAATTGCAAGAAACTGTTTATACTATGCATTGGCCTTTACTTTGTGTGCATGAATTGTTATTTTATGATATGCCGATGCATAGGAAGAGAGTTATACTTCGTACTTACATGATATGTGTTACTTTGTGCTCACTACTAAATTACAAATCATTGTTAATTAAAATTAGCTTTGATATACCTTGGGATACGGGTGGATCCATTACTTGAGCACTATATGCCTAGCTTAATGGCTTTAAAGAAAGCGCTGCTAGGGAGACAACCCGGAAGTTTTAGAGAGTCATTTATTTCTGTTGTGTGCTTTTATAAGTTTTAAAAATAAAAATAATGTGCCAAGGTTTGCCTTTAGGATGTTTTAGATGCTTGTTGGTTTGTACGGTGCAGGACAGAAACTTTGGCTATAGTTCTCGATTTTACATTTTTTACTGGAATGTCAAACGGTTCAGAAACATTTTGCACTGTCTTTATTTACAAATTGTTTATTTTTCCTAATTTTGGTATAATTTTTGGAGTACCAGAGGTATGGTGAATGTTCAGATTACTACAGACTGTCCTGTTTAAGACAGATTCTGTTTTGATGCATAGTTTGCTTGTTTTGATGAAACTATCAATTCCTATCAGTGGATTAATCCATGAAAAAGTTATATTATAGTAGATATAATGCAAAAAAAATGAATTGGTTTGTAGCAGTACTTAGAGTAGTGATTTGCTTTATTATACTAACGGATCTTACCGAGTTTTTTGTTGAGTTTTGTGTGGATGAAGTGTTCGAAGATCGAGGAGGTCTCGATGTGAGAAGAAGGAAGTGAGGCAAGAGATCAAGCTTGGGGATGACCGAGGCACCCCAAGTAAATATTCAATAAGACTCAAGCGTCTAAGCTTGGGGATGCCCCGGAAGGCATCCCATCTTTCTTCAACAAGTATCGTTATGTTTTCGGATTCGTTTCGTTCATGCGATGTGTGCAAATCTTGGAGCGTCTTTTGCATTTAGTTTTCATTTTTCTTTTATGCACCATGCTGGTATGAGATAGTCCTTGGTTGATTTATAGAATGCTCACTGCACTTCACTTATATGTTTTGAGGATGGCTTTATAGAATGCTTCATGTGCTTCACTTATATCATTTGAAGTTTGGATTGCCTATTTCTCTTTACATAGAAAACCGCCATTTGTAGAATGCTCTTTTGCTTCACTTATATTTGTTAGAGCGTGGGCATATCCTTTGTATAAAGAATTAAACTCTCTTGCTTCACTTATATCTGTTTAGAGAGATGACAGGAATTGGTCATTCAC
The DNA here is from genome assembly GCF_018294505.1 of Triticum aestivum. Lineage (NCBI taxonomy): Eukaryota > Viridiplantae > Streptophyta > Magnoliopsida > Poales > Poaceae > Triticum > Triticum aestivum. The sequence continues at coordinate 487,140,633 of NC_057800.1, forward strand.
ATGGTTAGTCATAAAATCCTACATAAAACTTGTAGATCACTGAATATGATATGTTTGATTCCTTGCAATAGTTTTGCAATATAAAGGTGGTGATATTATAGTCGTGCTAGTTGAGTAATTGTGAAATTGAGAAATACTTGTGTTGACGTTTGCATGTCCCGTAGCATGCACGTATGGTGAACCGTTATGTAATGAAGTTGGAGCATGAGGTATTTATTGATTGTCTTCCTTATGAGTGGCGGTCGGGAACAAGCAATGGTCTTTTCCTACCAATCTATCCCCCTAGGGGCATGCGTAGTAGTACTTTTCTTCGAGGGCTAATGAACTTTTGCAATAAGTATATGAGTTCTTTATGACTAATGTGAGTCCATGGATTGTACGCACTCTCACCCTTCCATCATTCCTAGCCTCTTCGGTACCGTGCATTGCCCTTTCTCACCTCGAGAGTTGGTGCAAACTTCGCCGGTGCATCCAAACCCCATGATACGATACGCTCTGTCACCCACTTAGTTTGTATATTCCAATGATGGGCTTCCTCAAATGCCCTAGGTCTTCATGAGCAAGCAGGTTGGATGCACACCCACTTAGTTTTAGTTTGAGCTTTTATACACTTATAGCTCTTAGTGCATCCGTTGCATGGCAATCCCTACTCCTCACATTGACATCAATTTATGGGCATCTCCATAGCCCGTTGATTAGCCGCATCGATGTGAGACTTTCTCCTTTTTTGTCTTCTTCACACAAACCTCCATCATCATATTCTATTCCACCCATAGTGCTATGTCCATGGCTTGCGCTCATGTATTGCGTGAGGGTTGAAAAGGTGAAGCGCGTTAAAAAGTATGAACCAATTGCTTGGCTTATCATTGGGTTGTGCATGATTTGAATGCTTTGTGTGGTGAATATGGAGCATAGCCAGACTATATGATTTTGTAGGGATGAGCTTTCTTTGGCTATGTTATTTTGATAAGACATAATTGCTTGGTTAGTATGCTTGAAATATTATTGTATTAATGTTAAATGATAGACTATTGCTTTGAATCACTTGTGTCTTAATATTCATGCCATGATTAGATACATGATTAAGATTATGCTAGGTAGCATTCCACATCAAAAATTATCTTTTTTATCATTTACCTACTCGAGGACAAGCAGGAATTAAGCTTGGGGATGCTGATACGTCTCCGTCGTATCTATAATTTTTGATTGTTCCATGCCAATATTCTACAACTTTCATATACTTTTGGCAACTTTTTATACTATTTTGGGACTAACATATTGATCCAGTGCCTAGTGCCAATTCTTGTTTGTTGCATGTTTTTGTTTCGCGGAAAATCCATATCAAACAGAGTCCAAATAGAATAAAAACAGACGGAGAATATTTTCGGAATATATGTGAAATATGGGAAGAAAATCAACGCGAGACGATGCCCGAGGGGGCGACGAGGCTGGGGCGCCCCCTGGGCATGCCCCTGACCCTCGTGGGCCCCCCGTAAGGCGGTTCATGCTCTTCTTTGTCCACAAGAAAGCTAATTTTCGGGGGAAAATCAGGGCGAAGGTTTCAATCCAATCGGAGTTACGAATCTCCGGATATATAAGAAACGGTGAAAGGGCAGAATCCCAGAGTGCAGAAACAGAGAGAGACAGATCCAATCTCGGAGGGGCTCTTGCCCCTCCCATGCCATGGAGGCCAAGGACCAGAGGGGAAACCCTTCTCCCACCTAGGGAGAAGGTCAAGGAAGAAGAAGAAGGGGGGCTCTCTCCCCCTCGCTTCCGGTGGCGCCCGAATGCCGCCGAGGGCCATCATCATCACCGCAATCTACACCAACACCTCCGCCATCTTCACCAACATCTCCATCACCTTCCCCCCTCTATCTACAGCGGTCCACTCCCCCGCAACCTGTTGTACCCTCTACTTGAACATGGTGCTTTATGCTTCATATTATTATCCAATGATGTGTCGCCATCCTATGATGCCTGAGTAGATTTTCATTGTCCTATCGGTGGTTGATGAATTGCTATAATTGATTTAATTTGCTTGTGGTTATGTTGTTGTTCTTTGGTGCCCATCATATGAGCGCGCGCGGACCACACCATAGGGTTAGTTGTATGTTGATAGGACTATGTATTGGAGGGCAAGAGTGATAGAAACTTCAGCCTAGCATAGAAATTGATGCATACGGGATTGAAGGGGGACCAATATATCTTAATGCTATGGTTGGGTTTTACCTTAGTGAACCTTGGTAGTTGCGGATGATTGCTAATAGTTCCAATCATAAGTGCATAGAATTCCTAGTCAGGGATGACATGCTAGCAGTGGCCTCTCCCACATAAAACTTGCTATCGGTCTAGTAAAGTAGTCAATTGCTTAGGGACAATTTCACAACTGCTACCACCACTTTTCCACACTCGCTATACTAACTTTATTGTGTCTTTATCTAAACAGCCCATACTTTTTATTTGCGCGCTCTTTATTATCTTGCAAACCTATCCAACAACACCTACAAAATACTTCTAGTTTCATACTTGTTCTAGGTAAAGCGAACATTAAGCGTGTGTAGAGTTGTATCGGTGGTCGATAGAACTTGAGGGAATATTTCTTCTACCTTTAGCTCCTCGTTGGGTTCGACACTCTTACTTATCGAAAGAGGCTACAATTGATCCCCTATACTTGTGGGTTATCACGTACACGCCTCAACAAAATGGAGTTGTTGAGAGGAAGAACCGAACTCTTATTGAGATGGCAAGAACGATGCTTGATGAGTACAAGACTCCAAAACACTTTTGGGCAGAAGAGATTGAGACGGCTTGTCATGCAACAAATCGATTGTATATTCACAAGCTACTCGGCAAGATGGCATACGTGCTCCTCACCGGTAACAAACCCCAAGATGGATACTTTCAAGTATTCGGCTCAAAGTGCTACATTCTTGATAAGCATCATCGTTCTAAATTTGCCCCTAAATCTCATGAAGGTTTCCTACTTGGTTATGGCTCAAACTCTCACACTTACCGTGTCTACAACAATTTCACCCGAAAGGTTGAAGAGACGGTAGATCTAAAGTTTGATGAATCTAACGGCTCGCAAGTAGAGCAATTGCCAATTGATGTAGGAGATAAAGATCCTTCGGAAGCAATCCAAGACTTGTCTATTGGCAAGATCCGTCCAACAGAGGTGAAGGAGAGTACCTCATCCGTCCAAGTGGAAGCCTCTACCTCACGACAAGGTGAACCAAGAGTTGATACGGAAGCATCCACAAGTAGGACACACCAAGACGAAGAAAACGAGGAAGTACACCGAGATGAATCTCATCAACCCCCTTCTCCACCACGACAAGGAAATGACAACGTCAACAATGAAGAAGGACAAGAAGAAGGACAAGATGATGAAGAAGATGTTCCACCTCGAACAAAACAAAAGCTCTCACGAGTTCGAGCAAGAGTCTCCAGCCACGCGTAGACCAAGACCGCAGGCTATTGGGGCCTGCGGCGCTCCACACTTGCCCTTTGGCTTCGCCTCGAAGCCAAGCCCAAGCGAGCCTTGGGCCCGGGGGCTACTGTCGGTGTTCTGGGAACGGGGGTCCGCAGACTTGCCTGCCTGCGGCCCATGGCGTGGCTCTGCAAGTGGTCCCGTATGGCCCATCTTCACCAACAAGCATTCAAGACCCTCGCGAGGGGCCAAGCCTCGTGAGGCGGACGACACAAGACCTCCTCGGGAGCGGCCCCACCAGGCCGGCTCGCGAGGGGCGGAGAGATCAAGGCAAGGTAAACCTTGCGAGGTTCCAATGACGTGGGCCATGACGATCGAGACCAGGCGGGCGCCAGCGTGCACAGTGTCCTTGTTTCCTCTTTGGTGCTAAGGAGGCAAGCACAGGCGAAGAGTACCGAGGCGTCAAGCAAAGGTTTCCATATTGGTGCAACGAGACCAAGACCAGCAGGGCGGCAAGATAGAGGTCACCATGGAGCCCAAGGCGGCGTCACCACCAGAGCCTTTGGCAGGCGAAGACTGCTTTTGTCAGGATAACTTGTACTAGTTGTCCCCTTTCAAATTGGCCGTTGTTGGCTCCCTTCCCGCTCAATATTTGGGGAGAGGACCAGGGCCTCTATAAATAGGATTAGCCACCACAGTAGGAGGCAACTAAAATAGAGGGGGCGAACAAACAGAGCCTCAGCCATCTCATCTTGGACTAGATCCAACCCATCCACACATCCACCAAGCACAAGAACACCTTGCCTCAGGAGGCTATTCTTCCCCTTGTACTGTTCATCCTCAGCCCAAGAGGCAATCCACCACACCACACTGGAGTAGGGCATTACACCACAACGGTGGCCCGAACCAGTATAAATCTTGTGTCCCTTGTGTTGCGAGTTCGTCGAGCTTGACTTAGAGATCGTGGCGAGGTTGAGGGCGTGAGTTGGTAGGGGGAGATCTTCGCGCGCACCCCAGTGTTCGAACCTTAAGGGTTTTGCTGGAACCCGAGATCTGACACTTTTTCCCCTTTTTTATGGCCTCCTTTTGTTTCTTTTCTCTTCTTTTTTATTTTTGTCCGGAGTCTCATCCTGACTTGTGGAGGAATCATAGTCTCCATCATCCTTTCGTCACTTGGGACAATGCTCTAATAATGATGATCATCACACTTTTATTTACTTACAACTCAAAAATTACAACTCGATACTAGATCAATATATGACTCTATGTGAATGCCTCCGGCGGTTTACCAGGATGTGTGCTACCTCTTGAGCTTGCGTTGGTTTTCCCCGAACAAGAGAGGATGATGCAGCAGAGTAGCATAAGTATTTCCCTCAGTTTTTGAGAACCAAGGTATCAATCCAGTAGGAGGCCACGCTCAAGTCCCTCGTACCTGCACAAAACGATAGCTACTCGCAACCAACGCGATTAGGGGTTGCCAATCCCTTCACGGTCACTTACGAGAGTGAGATTTGATAGATAGTATTTTTGGTATAGAGATGCAAAGTGAAAAGTAAAAGGCAAAGTAAAAAGCAAAGAAAGATTAAAGTGATGGAGATTGATATGATGAGAATAGACCCGGGGGCCATAGGTTTCACTAGTGGCTTCGCTCAAGAGCATAAGTATTCTACGGTGGGTGAACAAATTACTGTTGAGCAATTGGCAGAATTGAGCATAGTTATGCGAATATCTAGGCATGATCATGTATATAGGCATCACGTCCGTGACAAGTAGACCGAAATGATTCTGCATCTACTACTATTACTCCACTCATCGACCGCTATCCAGCACGCATCTAGAGTATTAAGTTAAAAACAGAGTAACGCTTTAAGCAAGATGACATGATGTAGAGAGATAAATTCATGCAATATGAAATAAACCCCATCTTGTTATCCTCGATGGCAACGATACAATACGTGCCTTGCTGCCCCTTCTGTCACTGGGAAAGGACACCGCAAGATCAAACCCAAAGCTAAGCACTTCTCCCATGGCAAGAAAAACCAATCTAGTAGGCCAAACCAAACTGATAATTCGAAGAGACTTGCAAAGATAACCAATCATACATAAAAGAATTCAGAGAAGATTCAAATATTATTCATAGATAGACTTGATCATAAACCCACAATTCATCGATCTCAACAAACACACCGCAAAAAAGAAGAAGATTACATCGAATAGATCTCCACGAGAGAGGGGGAGAAGTTTGTATTGAGATCCAAAAGGAGAGAAGAAGCCATCTAGCTACTAACTATGGACCCGAATGTCTGAGGTAAACTACTCACACTTCATCGGAGAGGCTATGATGATGTAGAAGCCCTCCATGATGACGGCCCTCTCCGGCGGAGCTCCGGAACAGGCCCCATGATGGGATCTCGTGGATACAGAAAGTTGCGGCGGTGGAATTAGGTTTTTGGCTCCGTCTCTGTTCGTTTGGGGGTACATAGGTATATATAGGAGGAAGAAGTACGTCAGTGGAGCTTCGGTGGGCCCACGAGGGTGGGGGGAGCGCCTGGGGGTATAGGGCGTGCCCCCCTACCTCATGCCCACCTTGAAGCTTCCTTGGCCTAGGGTCCAAGTCTCCTGGGTCATATTCGGTGAGAAAATCACGTTCCCGAAGGTTTCATTCCATTTGGACTCCGTTTGATATTCCATTTCTTCGAAACACCAGAATAGGCAAAAAACAGCAATTCTGGGCTGGGCCTCCGGTTAATAGGTTAGTCCCAAAAATAATATAAAAGTGGAAAATAAAGCCCAATATAGTCCAAAACAGTAGATAATATAGCATGGAGCAATCAAAAATTATGGATACGTTGGAGACGTATCAGGCATCCCCAAGCTTAATTCCTGCTCGTCCTCGAGTAGGTAAATGATAAAAAGAGAATTTTTGATGCGGAGTGCTACTTGGCATAATTTCAATGCAAATCTTCTTAATTGTGGTATGAATATTCAGATTAGAAAGATTCAAGACAAAAGTTCATATTGACATAGAGAATAATAATACTTCAAGCAAACCAACAAAGCAATTATGTTTTCTTAAAGTAACATGGCCAAAGAAAGTTCATCCCTACAAAATCATATAGTTTAGTCATGCTCCATTTTCGTCACACAAGAATGCTCTCATCATGCACAACCCCGATGACAAGACAAGCAATTGTTTCATACCTTAATAATTTCAAACTCATAAAATTTCACGCAATACATGAGCGTGAGCCATGGATATAGCACTATGGGTGGAATAGAATATAATGATGGGGGTTATGTGGAGAAGACAAAAGGAGAAAGTCTCACATCAATGAGGCTAATTAATGGGCTATGGAGATGCCCATCGATTATGTTAATGCAAGGAGTAGGGATTGCCATGCAACGGATGCACTAGAGCTATAAATGTATGAAAGCTCAACAAAACAAACTAAATGGGTGTGAATCCAACTTGCTTGCTCGCGAAGACCTAGGGCACTTGAGGAGGCCCATTGTTGGAATATACAAGCCAAGTTCTATAATGAAAAATTCCCACTAGTATATGAAAGTGACAAAACATGAGACTCTCTATCATGAAGATTTTGAAGCACAAGTGTGGAAAAAGGATAGTAGCATTGCCCCTTTTTATTTATTTTCTTTTTGGGGGCCTTCTTTTTTTTCTTTGGCCTTTCTCTTTTTCTTGGGAAAATGCTCTATTGAATGATGATCATCACACTTCTATTTATTTACAACTCAATGATTACAACTCGATACTAGAACAAAGTATGACTCTATATGGATGCCTTCGGCGGTGTACCAGGATATGCGATGAATCAAGAGTGACAAGTATGAAAGAATTATGAACGGTGGCTTTGCCACAAATACTATGTCAACTACATGATCATGCTAGCAATATGGCAATGATGAATGTGTCATGGTAAACTGGATGGTGGAAAGTTGCATGGCAATATATCTCGGAATGGCTATGGAAATGCCATAATAGGTAGGCATGGTGGCTGTTTTGAGGAAGATATAAGGAGGTTTATGTGTGAAAGAGTGTATCATATCATGGGGTTTGGATGCACCGGCGAAGTTTGCACCAACTCTCGATGTGAGAAAGGGCAATGCACGGTACCGTAGAGGCTAGCAATGATGGAAGGGTGAGAGTGCATATAATCCATGGACTCAACATTAGTCATAAAGAACTCATATACTTATTGCAAAAATCTACAAGACATCAAAAACCAAAGCATTATGCGCATGCTCCTAGGGGGATAGGTTGGTAGGAAAAGACCATTGCTCGTCCCCGTCCACCACTCATAAGGAGGACAATCAAATAACACCTCATGTTTCAAATTTGTTGCATAACGTTTACCATACGTGCATGCTACGGGACTTGCAAACTTTAACTCAAACACTTCTCAAATTCACAATTACTCTACTAGCATGACTTTGATATTACTACCTCCATATCTCAAAACAATTATCAAGCATCCAACTTTTCTTAGTATTCAACACACTCAAAAGAAAGTTTCACAAATCTTGAATACCAAGCATGTTATTATTAAGCAAATTACCATGCTATTAAGACTCTCAAAATAATTTAAGTGAAGCATGAGAGATCAATAGTTTCTTTAAAACAAATCCACCACCGTGCTCTAAAATATCTAACTGAAGCACATAGAGCAAAATTATAACGCTCAAAAGATATAAGTGAAGCACATAGAGCAAAACTACATAGCTCAAAAGATATAAGTGAAGCACATAGAGTATTCTATCAAATTCTAATTCATGTATGGCTCTCTAAAAAGGTGTGTACAGCAAGGATGATTGTGGCACACTAGCAAAAAAAGACACAAATAATACAAGATGCTCCAAGCAAAACACATATCATGTTGATGAATAAAAATATAGCTCCAAGTAAATTACCGATGGAAGTAGACGAAAGAGGGGATGCCTTCCGGGGCATCCCCAAGCTTTGAATTTTTGGTGTCCTTGGATTATCTTGGGGGTGCCATGGGCATCCCCAAGCTTAGGCTCTTGCCACTCCTTGTTCCATAATCCATCAAAAGAATTCACCCAAAACTTGAAAACTTCACAACACAAAACTCAATAGAAATCTCGTGAGCTCCGTTAGAGAAAGAAAACAAAATACCACTTCAAGGTACTGTAATTAACTCATTATTTATTTATATTGGTGTTAAACCTACTGTATTCCAACTTCTCTATGTATTATAAACTATTTTACTAGCCATAGATTCATCAAAATAAGCAAACAACACACGAAAAACAGAATCTGTCAAAAACAGAACAGTCTGTAGTAATCTGTAGCTAGCGCAAGATATGGAACCCCAAAAATTCTAAAATAAATGTCTGGACGTGAGGAATTTATCTATTCATCATCTGCAAAAAGAATTAACTAAATATCACTTTCCAAATAAAAATTACAGCAGTTCTCGTGAGCACTAAAGTTTCTGTTTTTTACAGCAAGTTCAACAAGACTTTCCCCAAGTCTTCCCAACGGTTCTACTTGGCACAAACACTAATTAAACACAAAAAACACAACCAAAACAGAGGCTAAATAATTTAATTATTACTAAACAGGAGCAAAAATCAAGGAATAAAAATAAAACTGGGTTGCCTCCCAACAAGCGTTATCGTTTAACGCCCCTAGCTAGGCATAACAAGCAAGAATAGATCTAGGTATTGCCATCTTTAGTTTTCAATTTTTTAGCAGAATCAAGCTCGAATCCGGGAGGTTCTTTACGTTTCCCTTCATATTCTGAAATTTTTAGATCTAAAGAATCCAACCGCTTATTGCAAAGGTAATCAACATATTCATGCGGTGAATATTTCCACTAATGTTCTTAAGAGGTTCTAGAGATTTTTGCAAGATTTTAGTAACTTCACAATTTTTTTCAAAAACTTGTGTCTCTTCCTGAGTAGGATGAGGCCCCTTTGGTTGAGGAAGTGTTCCCACTATACCTTCTATGATTTCAAGTGCAATATGGGGATCGATTTCAATAAAATTGCCTTTGGCAACGCAATCCAAGAGTTGTCTATGAGACATATTTAATCCAACATAAAAATTGCGAAGCAAAATTCTCAGGTTTATTTCAAAGGTACAATTACGATGAGATTCCATTATTCTCAACCAGGCATCTTTTTAGGTTTTCTCCTAACCTTTGTTTAAAATTTAGAACTTCATTCTCGGGAGACAACGGAGAAGATATGAGACTAGCCATGACAAGCAAACAAACTAACACACAAGCAAACAAAAAGCAAATGGGGAAAAAGAGGCGAATAGAGAGGGAGGAAAGAGAGAGAGGGCGAATAAAACGGCAAGGGTGAACTGGGGGAGAGGAAAACGAGAGGCGAATGTCAACTAATGTAATGCGAGAGACAGGGATTGTGATGGGTACTTGGTATGTTGACTTTTTGCATAGACTCCCCGGCAACGGCGCCAGAAATTCTTCTTGCTACCTCTTGAGCTTGCGTTGGTTTTCCCCGAACAGGAGAGGATGATGCAGCAGAGTATCATAAGTATTTCCCTCAATTTTTGAGAACCAAGGTATCAATCCAGTAGGAGGCCACGCTCAAGTCCCTCGTACCTGCACAAAACGATAGCTACTCGCAACCAACGTGATTAGGGGTTGTCAATCCCTTCACGGTCACTTACGAGAGTGAGATCTGATAGATAGTATTTTTTGTATTTTTGGTATAGAGATGCAAAGTGAAAAGTAAAAGGCAAAGTAAAAAGGCAAAGCAAGATTAAAGTGATGGAGATTGATATGATGAGAATAGACCCGGGGGCCATAGGTTTCACTAGTGGCTTCTCTCAAGAGCATAAGTATTCTACGGTGGGTGAACAAATTACTGTTGAGCAATTGACAGAATTGAGCATAGTTATGAGAATATCTAGGCATGATCACATATATAGGCATCACATCCGTGACAAGTAGACCGAAACGATTCTGCATCTACTACTATTACTCCACTCATCGACCGCTATCCAGCATGCATCTAGAGTATTAAGTTAAAAACAGAGTAACGCTTTAAGCAAGATGACATGATGTAGAGAGATAAATTCATGCAATATGAAATAAACCACATCTTGTTATCCTCGATGGCAACGATACAATACGTGCCTTGCTGCCCCTTCTGTCACTGGGAAAGGACACCGCAAGATCGAGCCCAAAGCTAAGCACTTCTCCCATGGCAAGAAAAACCAATCTAGTAGGCCAAACCAAACTGATAATTCGAAGAGACTTGCAAAGATAACCAATCATACATAAAAGAATTCAGAGAAGATTCAAATATTATTCATAGATAGACTTGATCATAAACCCACAATTCATCGGTCTCAACAAACACACCACAAAAAAGAAGAAGATTACATCGAATAGATCTCCACGAGAGAGGGGGAGAACTTTGTATTGAGATCCAAAAGGAGAGAAGAAGCCATCTAGCTACTAACTATGGACCCGAAGGTCTGAGGTAAACTACTCACACTTCATCGGAGAGGCTATGATGATGTAGAAGCCCTCCGTGATGACGGCCCTCTCCGGCGGAGCTCCGGAACAGGCCCCAAGATGGGATCTCGTGGATATAGAAAGTTGCGGCGGTGGAATTAGGTTTTTGGCTCCGTCTCTGTTTGTTTGGGGTACGTAGGTATATATAGGAGGAAGAAGTACGTCAGTGGAGCTTCGGTGGGCCCATGAGGGTGGGGGCGCGCCTGGGGGTATAGGGCGCGCCCCCCTACCTCATGCCCACCTCGAAGCTTCCTTGGCGTAGGGTCCAAGTCTCCTGGGTCATATTCGGTGAGAAAATCACATTCCCGAAGGTTTCATTCCGTTTGGACTCCGTTTGATATTCCGTTTCTTCGAAACACTGAAATAGGCAAAAAACAGCAATTCTGGGTTGGGCCTCCGGTTAATAGGTTAGTCCCAAAAATAATATAAAAGTGGAAAATAAAGCCCAATATAGTCCAAAACAGTAGATAATATAGCATGGAGCAATCAAAAATTATAGATACGTTGGAGACGTATCAATGTGCAATGAATCAAGAGTGACATGTATGAAAGAATTATAAAGGTGGCTTTGCCACAAATATGATGTCAACTACATGATTATGCAAAGCAATATGACAATGATGTAACGTGTCATAACAAATGGAATGGTGGTAAGTTGCATGGCAATATATCTCGGAATGGCTATGGAAATGCCATAATGGGTAGGTATGTTGGCTGTTTTGAGGAAGGTATATGGTGGGTGTATGATACCGGCGAAAGGTGCACGGTATTAGAGAGGCTAGCAATGGTGGAAGGGTGAGAGTGCGTATAATCCATGGACTCAACATTAGTCATAAATAATTCGCATACTTATTGCAAAAATCTATTAGTTATCGAAACAAAGTACTAGGCGCATACTCCTAGGGGGATAGATTGGTAGGAAAATACCATCGCTCGTCCCCAACCGCCACTCATAAGGAAGACAATCAATAAATAAATCATGCTCCAACTTCATCACATAACGGTTCACCATACGTGCATGCTATGGGAATCACAAACTTTAGAACAAGTATTTCCCAAATTCACAACTACTCAACTAGCATGACTCTAATATCAGCATCTTCATATCTCAAACAATCATAAAGAATCAAACTTCTCATAGCATTCGATGCACTTTATATGATAGTTTTTATTATACCCAATTTGGATGTTCATCACATTAGGACTAATTTTATAGCCAAGGCAAATTATCATGCTGTTCTATAAGACTCTCAAAATAATATAAGTGAAGCATGAGAGATCAATAATTTCTATAAAATAAAAACACCACCGTGCTCTTAAAAAGATATAAGTGAAGCACTAGAGCAAAATTATCTAGCTCAAAAGATATAAGTGAAGCACATAGAGTATTCTAATAAATTCTGATTCATGTGTGTGTCTCCAAAAGGTGTGTACAGCAAGGATGATTGTGGTAAACTAATAAGCAAAGACTCAAATCATACAAGACGGTCTAAGCAAAACACATATCATTTGGTGAATAAAAATATAGCCTCAAGTAAAATTACCGATGGACGAAGACGAAAGAGGGGATGCCTTCCGGGGCATCCCCAAGCTTAGGCTTTTGGTTGTCCTTGAATTTTACCTTGGGGTGCCATGGGAATCCCCAAGCTTAGGATCTTGCCACTTCTTATTCCAAAATCCATCAAATCTTTACCCAAAACTTGAAAACTTCACAACACAAAACTCAACAGAAAATCTCATGAGCTCCGTTAGTATAAGAAAACAAACCACCACTTCAAGGTACCATAGTGAACTCATTATTTATTTATATTGTTATTAAACCTACTGTATTCCAACTTCTCTATGGTTCATACCCCCCGATACTAGCCATAGATTCATCAAAATAAGCAAACAACACACGAAAAACAGAATCTGTCAAAAACAGAACAGTCTATAGTAATCTGTAGGTTTCGAATACTTCTGTAACCCCAAAATTTCTGAAATAAATTGGTGGACGTGAGTAATTTGTCTATTAATCATCTGAAAAATAATCAACCTAATCACACTCTCCAGTAAAAAATGGCTGCTAATCTCGTGAGCGCTAAAGTTTCTGTTTTTTACAGCAAGATCGCAAAGACTTCCCCCAAGTCTTCCCAAAGGTTCTACTTGGCACAAACACTAATTAAAAACATAAAACCACATCTAAACAGAAGCTAGATGAATTATTTATTACTAAACAGGAACAAAAAGCAAGAAAATAAAATAAAATTGGGTTGCCTCCCAACAAGCGCTATCGTTTAACGCCTCTAGCTAGGCATAATAGCAAGAATAGATCTAGGTATTGTCATCTTTGGTATGCAATTCTTCAGTAGAACACTTATAACCCTTATAAGTTTCCTTGTTTTTATTAATGATCAAACTCCTACGCAAAAATCAAGAAATTCATTTGTAGCAAAAGGTTCCTTAATGATAGCGAAAAAGTTGGGGTGAACACTTATTGCTTTGAGATCCGCATTTTCCTTACTAGAAGATTCACCTTTATTTTTAGGCACATACATAAACTTGGCAACTCTAGTAGTAGGAGGATTTGGAGTATTTTTCACGGAAGAAAAGGCTGACCCTAAGTTGGTAATAATATCCTCAAGTTTATCAATTCTTGTGGAATCTTGATCTATCTTTTTGTTAAGTATGGGTTCTTTTTCTTTAAAGTTTTTCAGAGTAACTCCTACCTTAGATCCATATTGGGTGATCTGGTTGTGGATATTTTTATCCAAATTCTCAATCAACTCTACAGTGGCAACTTTATTTTCAATAATTTCAAGCCTTTGCATCACATGTTCCAAAGTTAAAATAGTTCCATTAACCAAGAGAGGTGGTGGCCCAAACAAATCTATCATAGCATTATAAGAATCAAAAGTATGGCTATCCAAGAAATTCCCTCCGGTAATGGTATCAAGAATATATCTATTCCAAGGGGTGATGCCTACATAAAAATTGCGAAGAAGAATGGAAGTGGATTGCTTCCTAGTGGATCTATTCTGAGCATTGCAAATTATATACCAAGCATCTTTTAAATTTTCTCCCTCCATTTGTTTAAAATTAAGAACTTCATGATCGGGAGTACTAAAGATGATAGGAGGGCTAGCCATGATAGCAAAACCAACAATCTAACAAACGGACACACAAGAAGCAAGAAAGAGGGTGAACGAAAAAGAAGGCGAATAAAACGGCAAAGGTGAAGTGGGGGAGAGGAAAACGAGAGGCAAATGGCAAATAATGTAATGCGAGGGATAAGAGTTTGTGATGGGTACTTGGTATGTCTTGACTTGTGCGTAGATCTCCCCGGCAATGGCGCCAGAAATCCTTCTTGCTACCTCTTGAGCATGTGTTGGTTTTCCCTTGAAGAGGAAAGGGTGATGCAGCAAAGTACCGTAAGTATTTCCCTAAGTTTTTGAGAATCAAGGTATCAACCCAGTAGGAGACTACATGCAAGTCCCTCGTACCTGCACAAACAAATAAGAACCTTCCAACCAACGCGATAAAGGGGTTGTCGATCCCTTCACGACCACTTGCAAAAGTGAGATCTGATAAAGATAATAAGATAAATATTTTTGGTCTTTTGTTGTATAGATTGGAAAATAAAGACTGCAAAATGAAAAGCAGCAGAAATAGCAAGTAGATAGGAAAATAATATGATGGAAGATAGACCCGGGGGCCATAGGTTTCACTAGTGGCTTCTCTCAAGATAGCAAATTCTACGGTGGGTGAACAAATTACTGTTGAGCAATTGATAGAAAAGCGCATAGTTATGAGAATATCTAGGCATCACGTCTGCGACAAGTAGACCGAAATGATTCTGCATCTACTACTATTACTCCACACATCGACCGCTATCCAGCATGCATCTAGAGTATTAAGTTCGTAAGAACAGAGTAACGCATTAGGCAAGATGACATGATGTAGAGGGATAAACTCAAGCAATATGATATAAACCCCATCTTTTTATCCTCGATGGCAACAATACAATATGTGCCTTGCTGCCCCTCCTGTCACTGGGAAATGACACCACAAGATTGAACCCAAAGCTAAGAACTTCTCCCATTGCAAGAAAGATCAATCTAGTAGGCCAAACCAAACTAATAATTCGAAGAGACTTGAAAAGATATTAAATCATGCATAAACCAATTCAGAGAAGAATCAAATATTGTTCGTAGATAATCTTGATCATAAACCCACAATTCATCGGATCTCGACAAACACACCGCAAAATTAATTACATCGAATAGATCTCCAAGATAATCGAGGAGAACTTTGTATTGAGATCCAAAGAGAGAGAGGAAGCCATCTAGCTAATAATTATGGACCCGAAGGTCTGTGGTAAACTACTCACACATGATCGAAGAGGCTATGGTGTTGATGTAGAAGCCCTCCGCGATCGATTCCCCCCCTCCGACGGAGCGCCGGAAAAGGCCCGAAGATGGGATCTCACGGGTACAGAAGGTTGCGGCGGTGGAAATAGGGTTTCGTGGTGCCCTCGGATGTTTTTGGGGTATATGAGTATATATAGGCGAAAGAAGTAGGTCGGTGGAGCCATGAGGGGCCCACGAGGGTGGGGGCGCGCCTACCCCCCCTGGGCGCGCCCTCCTACCTCGTGGCCGCCTTGTTGCTTCCTTGATGTCCACTCCAAGTCTCCTGGATTGCGTTTGTTCCAAAAATAACTCTCCCAAAGGTTTCATTCCGTTTGGTATTCCTTTTCTGCGAAACACTGAAATAGGCAAAAAACAGCAAATTGCACTCGGCCTTTGGTTAGTAGGTTAGTCCCAAAAATAATATAAAAGTGCATAACAAAGCCCATTAAACATCCAAAACAGATAATATAATAGCATGAAACAAACAAAAATTATAGATACGTTGTAGA